>NC_064623.1:168332713-168635743 GCF_023898315.1 Schistocerca nitens
CCCACGAAGAGCGGCTGCAGGTACGGGAGCACTTTGGTGTACGTCCCCTGCAACAAGGCCAGAGGAGCGTGCTGAACGAGCTCTGGCAACGTTTTAAAACGCTTCATTCATTGTACGCGAATGAAGACTTCCTCACAGAATTACATTGATGAAATCTTCCTGCGTCATCAGCCGAGTCATAGCGTCATGTTGCCACAAGGTTAAGACGAGTTTCCTACAAGTCATCTTGAGTTTCTGATAGCACATGCTATGGCGACCCTTGCCCGCCCGGCTAGCCGCGCAGTCTAGAAAGTTCCAGAGCTGGTAATCATAGAATTAACACAACAAATCTGATTTGAGTTTTTATAGAAGGAAAATCTCTTTGAGTGAAACTAACTTTCAGCACACCAATTAGCCAGATGTCTACCGAAAACATTTTTACATTTAAGGAAATAATCTAATTTTGACAATTGATTTCCCATTTAATGACTGAACTGATTTTAACATTAACATTTCTATGTGATTGTTGTCAGATAGCTACACGGATGAAATAATTAATATTTCTGTACATTTCGTGAAATCGATGATACTAATAAGATACTTTACCAGTAATTAAAAATTCCTGTTAATTTTATTTAAATGAGATGTGAATTGGGTGTGTTACCTTTTTATATATCTCATACAGAATGCTACTTGACACAACACAGAGCATCGAAAGCTGTATTTTAACATCTGCTATACTGTGAAAAGCGTGATAATAAAAGAATACTAACGCGAATTCTTTACAGACGAATGGAAAAACTTGTAGAAGCGGACCTCGGGGAAGATCAGTTTGGATTCCGTAGAAGTGTTGGAACACGTGAGGCAATACTAACCTTACGACTTATCTTAGAAGAAAGATTAAGAAAAGGCAAACCTACGTTTCTAGCATTTGTAGACTTAGAGAAAGCTTTTGACAACGTTAACTGGAATACTCTCTTTCAAATTCTGAAGGTGGCAGGGGTAAAATACAGGGAGCGAAAGGCTATTTACAATTTGTACAGAAACCAGATGGCAGTTATAAGAGTCGAGGGGCATGAAAGGGAAGCAGTGGTTGGGAAAGGAGTGAGACAGGGTTGTAGCCTCTCCCCGATGTTATTCAATCTGTATATTGAGCAAGCAGTAAAGGAAACAAAAGAAAAATTCGGAGTAGGTATTAAAATTCATGGAGAAGAAGTAAAAACTTTGAGGTTCGCCGATGACATTGTAATTCTGTCAGAGACAGCAAAGGACTTGGAAGAGCAGTTGAACGGAATGGACAGTGTCTTGAAAGGAGGATATAAGATGAACATCAACAAAAGCAAAACGAGGATAATGGAATGTAGTCAAATTAAATCGGGTGATGCTGAGGGGATTAGATTAGGAAATGAGACACTTAAAGTAGTAAAGGAGTTTTGCTATTTAGGGAGTAAAATAACTGATGATGGTCGAAGTAGAGAGGATATAAAATGTAGACTGGCAATGGCAAGGAAATCGTTTCTGATGAAGAGAAATTTGTTAACATCGAGTATAGATTTAAGTGTCAGGAAGTCGTTTCTGAAAGTATTTGTATGGTGTGTAGCCATGTATGGAAGTGAAACATGGACGATAACCAGTTTGGACAAGAAGAGAATAGAAGCTTTCGAAATGCGGTGCTACAGAAGAATGCTGAAGATAAGGTGGGTAGATCACGTAACTAATGAGGAGGTATTGAATAGGATTGGGGAGAAGAGAAGTTTGTGGCACAACTTGACTAGAAGAAGGGATCGGTTGGTAGGACATGTTCTGAGGCATCGAGGGATCACCAATTTAGCATTGGAGGGCAGCGTGGAGGGTAAAAATCGTAGAGGGAGACCAAGAGATGAATACACTAAGCAGATTCAGAAGGATGTAGGTTGCAGTAGGTACTGGGAGATGAAGAAGCTTGCACAGGATAGAGTAGCATGGAGAGCTGCATCAAACCAGTCTCAGGACTGAGGACCACAACAACAACAACAACAACAACCTTTTTGTATATCTCATACAGAATGCTACTTGACACAACACAGAGCATCGAAAGCTGTATTTTAACATCTGCTATACTGTGAAAAGCGTGATACCAAATACTTCATGTAAGGATCCTCATGTATGTATGTGTCTATTAAACCAGGGACCTAGAAACGACAGAGAGGCTTCGTGCCACCGTAGCCCTCAGTGGTACACAATCCCAAAACAGGCTACAGCAGTCCACTCACCCCACCGCTGCCCCACACCGAACCCAGGGTTACTGAGCGGTTCGGCCCCCGCTGGAACGTCTCATACCAGACGAGTGTAACCCCAAATGTTTGCGTGGTAGAGTAATTATGGTGTACACGTATGTGGAGAAAGTGTTTGCGCAGCAATCGCCGAGATAGTGTAACTGGGGCGGAATGAGGGGAACCAGCCCGCATTCGCCAAGGTAGATGGAAAACTGCCTTAAAAACCATACACAGGCTGGCCGGCACACCGGACCTCGACACCAATCCGCTGAGAGGATTCGTGCCTGGGACCAGTACGCCTTCCCGCTCAGGAAGCAGCGCGTTAGACAGTGCGACTAGCCAGGCGGGCACAATATTTGTGGTAGCACACACTAAAGAACAACACGAGTGCATAGAGCAATAATGTGCATTCTGACCAGTAACGAGACAACTGACCATCACAGGTTGTGTTCAAAATGACCACCAGCACTGGCAATACACGCTTCCAGTCTCGTATGGAACGACTGCGGCACACATGATAGCATTTCAGTGGAGATGTCCGAGCAGGCTACTGTAATACGTCGTTGCATATGACCGGATATAGTTCGTGTGTCCTCATAGACAGCGTCTTTCAGCTTTTCCCAAAGAAAAATTAAACAGGCATCAAATCCGGGGAACGGGCTGGCCAAGGGTCAGGTGCTCTGTATCCAGTCCAACGATTGGGAAACAACTCCTGAAGACATGCTGCATTACTTCGAGCACTGTGGACTCGACAGCCATTATGTTGCTGCCACAGGTTCCTCCTGGTCTTTCAGAGGAACGTCTTCTAGCATATGTTGAAGATGGTCTTTTAGGAAGCTGTGATACTTGTGCGCGTTCAGTGTTCCGTCTATGAAGAACGGGCCTATGAGCTGCTGGTTCACTATCCCACACCACACGTTTACACTCCATGGACGCTGACATTCCATCTGACGAAGCCAACGGCGATTGTCAACAGCCCAATAGTGCATGTTTCGGCGGTCTGTCTGGCCATGATTAGCAAATATGGCTTCGTCAGTAAACAAGTTACGTGGTACATCTGGAGCAATTTAACACGATTCTCATAATCGTTTCCATACAGATCTTGATCGGGAGAGCTGCGATAGGGATGGAACCTATACCAGTGGAGAAAGCTTAGGACACTTGTCTGACTGTTGTTAGTTCTTCGTGCGATTTCTCGGGAGCTAACGTGTCGATCAACTGCTACAGCGGCAAGGACGTTAATTTCCGCCTCTACCGCCGTCACTTGTTTTCTTCTGTTACACTAGTACTTTCACGTAGCTGGTTGATTAATTGCCGAGATGGTCGACGTCTATTGGAATATCTTGCAGCGTACACCGTACAAGAACGAACTGCATTCTTCCTACACTCTCCATACCGCATGAGCGTGTCGGCGTTTTCTGTATTGGTAAATCCTATTGTCCACTCAAGACCAACTGGTTGGAATGTCACACATTAACTGACAAGCATATCGCCATGCGCTGAAGGAACTCTCAAATATATTGTATACAAACATAACAACATCGCATGTAGCAACTACGCAGATTGAATTGCACAAGCATGTGCAGTTGTGAAAACTTTTCAAAATACGATATCTCGTATACGTTTCGCACTAGACTCCTGCAACAAGCATCAATAACATTTCCATTTGCCCTAATTTTAGTTTATTAATGTTAATAGGCATTATTTACTTAAAAGTGTACGTTGGCAAAAAAACTCACTTTATAAGTATTATTACAATCTGTTGATTGGATAACAATACGAGCCCCTAACTACCAATCCATTCTGTGAAAACGACACATCAATAGCATTTTCCAATTCGGGAATATCTGCGGCGCAAGCTTTAGGTGATTCATCGTGCACAAAATTTTGAAATAATACTGAAATCGAAATACAGTGCTTTGACTTTTGAAGCAGCACAAGATCACTCTTCGACTTACATAACGGTAAGGACAATACAAGTAGAACAAAGTGCAGCCTCTTCTTGTAGTCGTAATTCAACGTCATGAAAGAGCATAAACTTTTCCAATACGTAAATGGATTTCGTCATTGCACTAAGGATCCTATTTCAGCACGGAAACGCTATGAGACGCTTCTTCGAGAAAAGAGTTTGCAGTTGGATAAAAAACTGTCTATATAATCATCTCATACACCTTGTACGTGCAGGGTAAATACAGGGTGTTACAAAAAGGTACGGCCAAACTTTCAGGAAACATTCCTCACACACAAATAAAGAAAAGATGTTACGTGGACATGTGTCCCGAAACGCTTAATTTCCATGTTAGAGCTCATTTTAGTTTCGTCAGTATATACTGTACTTCCTCGATTCACCGCCAGTTGGCCCAATTGATGGAAGGTAATGTTGACTTCGGTGCTTGTGTTGACATGCGACTCATTGCTCTACAGTACTATCATGAAGGACATCAGTACGTAGCATCAACAGGTTAGTGTTCATCACGAACCTGGTTTTGCAGTCAGTGAAATGTTTACAAATGCGGGGTTGGCAAATGACCATTTGATGTATGGATTAGCACGGGGCAATAGTCGTGGCGCGGTACGTTTGTATCGAGACAGATTTCCAGAACGAAGCAATTGATCGGCGTCTTAGGGAGCACGGAACGTCCCAGCCTATGACTCGCGACTGGGGAAGACCTAGAACGACGAGGACACCTGCAATGGACGAGGCAATTCTTCGTGCAGTTGACGATAACCCTAATGTCAGTGTCAGAGAAGTTGCTTCTGTACAAGGTAACGTTGACCACGTCACTGTATGGAGAGTGCTATGGGAGAACCAGTTGTTTCCGTACCATGTACAGCGTGTGCAGGCACTATCAGCAGCTGATTGGCCTCCACGGGTACACTTCTGCGAAGGGTTCATCCAACAGTGTGTCAATCCTCATTTCAGTGCAAATGTTCTCTTTACGGATGAGGATTCATTCCAACGTGATCAAATTGCAAATTTTCACAATCAACGTGTGTGGGCTGACGAGAATCCGCACACAATTGTGCAATCACGTCATCAACACAGATTATCTGTGAACGTTTGGGCAGGCATTGTTGGTGATGTCTTGATTGGGCCCCATATTCTTCCACCTACGCTCAGTGGAGCACGTTATCATGATTTCATACGGGATACTCTACCTGTGCTGCTAGAACATGTGCCTTTACAAGTACGACACAACATGTGGTTCATGCACGATGGAGCTCCTGCACATTTCAGTCAAAGTGTTCGTACGCTTCTCAACAACAGATTCGGTGACCGATGGGTTGGTAGAGGCGGACCAATTCCATGGCCTCCTCGGTCAACCCTCTTGACTTTCATTTATGGGGGAGTTTGAAAGCTCTTGTCTACGCAACCCCGGTACCAAATGTAGAGACTCTTCGTGCTCGTATTGTGGACGGCTGTGATACAATACGCCATTCTCCAGGGCTGCATCAGCGCATCAGGGATTCCATGCGATGGAGGGGTGGATGCATGTATCCTCGCTATCGGAGGACATTTTGAACATTTCCTGTAACAAATTGTTTGAAGTCACGCTGGTACGTTCTGTTGCTGTGTGTTTCCATTCCATGATTAATGTGATTTGAAGAGAAGTAATAAAATGAGCTCTAACATGGAAAGTAATTGTTTCCGGACACATGTCCACATAACATATTTTCTTTCTTTGTGCGTGAGGATTGTTTCCTGAAAGTTTGGCCGTACCTTTTTGTAACACTCTGTATAAGAGATCTTTATCCAAAATGGTTTCAATCAAAACGCACGCACCTCTAAAACTGATTTCTATTGTGAAAGAAACTATTTAACCAAAAAACCATTCAGCACGAGTTTCATGGACAACTTTTTCCTGTCGTTTTCCGTAGTAAGTTGAATGACCGAAATATGCGTTAAATTATCAGCATTTACTAGTAAGGAACTTTAATTTTTTTTTAAATTTTCAAATACATTTGCATGCGAAATTTATATTTTAAATGGGTTAATATGTATTTAATGAATTGTTTTATATTCGTTTCACTCTCATCTGTTAATGGTTGCCTGCACTGGCTCAGATGTTCTGTTTCTCGGATAAGTGTTGATTGATTCTATGCATGAACCTTGGCGTCCCTATCATTTGGTGGCTGATCAAAAACTAGTCATCTTTTTCGACTGTAAAGATCTTCAAAGAAATGATGTGCACTACGTCGTAAAGGTTTTGATAAAAATGATCTCGTTTCTTTTCACTTAGGATGATTCGACAATCTCTGAACATATTAATGTAGCCGCCCCCGTTTCTGATAGAAGGCTTCTAATTCTAGTACGCAATTTCTCTGCTGCTGTGACGGATTTTTTTCAAATATATTTCCTCTTTCCAAACAGATTGTATGACACACATTGTAAAAGAAAATTATTAAAGCTGGATTGACCGCTGACAGCTTACTTTCAGTTATTTCATACTAGTAAAGCAGACACGAGTCTGTATTATTTTATGTAAACGAAGGGAAAGCGAAGTCACTGTACTTCCTACGGTTCCAAGCTTGGCCCCATTAAAATTGCTACACCAAGAAGAAATGCAGATGATAAACGGGTATTCATTCGACAAATATATCATACTAGAACTGACATGTGATTACATCTTCAAGCAATTTGAGTGCATAGATCCTGAGAAATCAGTACCCCGAACAACCACCTCTGGCCGTAATAACGGCCTTGATACGCCTGGTCATTGAGTCAAACAGAGGTCGGATGGCGTGTACAGGTACAGCTGCCCATGCAGCTTCTACACGATACCACAGTTCATCAAGAGTAGTGACTGGCGTATTGTGACGAGCCAGTTGCTCAGCCACCATTGACCAGACGTTTTCAATTGGTGAGAGATCTGGAGAATGTGCAGGCCAGGGCAGCAGTCGAACATTTTCTGTATCCAGAAAGGCCCGTACAGGACCTGCAACATGCGGTCGCGCATTATCCTGCTGCAATGTAGGGTTTCGCAGGGATCGAATGAAGGGTAGCGTCACTGGTCGTAACACATCTGAAATGTAAATTCCACTGTTCAAAGTGCCGTCAATGCGAATAAGAGGTGACCGAGACGTGTAGCTAAAGGCACCCCATACCATCATGCCGGGTGATACGCCAGTATGGCGATGACGAATGCACGCATCTAATGTGCGTTCACCGCGATGTCGCCAAACACGGATGCGACCAACATGAGGCTGTAAACAGGACCTGGATTCATCCGAAAAAACGACGTTTTGCAATTCGTGCACCCAGGTTCGTCGTTGAGTACACCATCGCAGGTGCTCCTGTCTGTGATGCAGCGTTAGCACACTGGACTCGCATTCGGGAGGACGACGGTTCAATCCCGTCTCCAGCCATCCTGATTTAGGTTTTCCGTGATTTCCCTAAATCGTTTCAGGCAAATGCCGGGATGGTTCCTTTGAAAGGGCACGGCCGATTTCCTTCCCAATCCTTCCCTAACCCGAGCTTGCGCTCCGTCTCTAATGACCTCGTTGTCGACGGGACGTTAAACACTAACAACCACCACCACCACTGTGATGCAGCGTCAAGGGTAACTGCAGCCATGGTCTCCGAGCTGATAGTCTATGCTGCTGCTAACGTCAAAAATGGTTCAAATGGCTCTGAGCACTATGCGACTTAACATCTGTGGTCATCAGTCCCCTAGAACTTAGAACTACTTAAACCTAACTAACCTAAGGACATCACACACATCCATGCCCGAGGCAGGATTCGAACCTGCGAACGTAGCAGTCGCGCGGTTCCGGACTGAGCGCCTAGAACCGCTAGACCACCGCGGCCGGCGCTGCTAACGTCGTCGAACTGTTCGTGCAGATGGTTGTTGTCTTGCAAACGTTCCCATCTCAGGGATCGAGACGTGGCTGCACGATCCGTTACAGCCACGCGGTTAAGATGCGTGTCATCTCGACTGCTAGTGATACGAGGCCGTTGGGATCCAGCACGGCGTTCCGTATTACCCTCCTGAACCCACCATTCCGTATTCTGCTAACAGTCATTGGATCTCGACCAATGCGAGCAGCAATGTCGCGATATGATAAACCGCAATCGCGATACGCTACAATCCGATCTTTATCAAAGTCGGAAACGTGATGGTACGCATTTCTCCTCCTTACACGAGGCATCACAACAACCTTTCACCATGCAACGCCGCTCAACTGCTGTTTGTGTATGAGAAATCGATTGTAAACTTTCCTCATGTCAGCCCGTTGTAGGTGTCGCCACCGGCGCCAACCATGTGTCAACGCTCTGAAAAGCTTATCATTTGCATATCACAGCATCTTCTTCCTGTGGTTAAATTTTGCGTCTGTAGCACGTCATCTTCGTGGTGCACCAATTTTAATGGCCAGTGGTGTAGTAAATCTGGCATGTGATTGGAAGACATATATAGCAGCCTTCACGAACTGATATAGCGAGGCTTTCAGCCACGGCAAGAAAGATGACAATCGAAGGCTGTCTTCTTCGATCCCTCAACGACTGGAATAGTGCCTTTTGATTCAGACGCTTGATTATGGACAATATTCCCAAATCGAATGTAAGTTTAATCATTTGATACCCGTTATACAAAGAACATCTCCAGAAAGTTTGATGAATATCGGACTGGTGCAGCGTGGTGTAACACTCATTTCCATCAGTGTGCTTGAACTCCCAGTAGGTATTGAAGAGCTCTGCTCACCTTGTCCTCAGCAACCATGACGAAAATGATGACGTACAGCAGCCACTGCACCAGGGGCAGCTGGAACACCAGCAGACGTAGTCGCGACACACTTTTCCTGAAACAGAATGACGATCAGGTGACATTTGCTGTTCTCCATCGGTCAGCAGCAAACAAGTAGAGTAGCGCTCAAAAGTTTTCTATCACCTATCATAACTAAGGATTTGTGTTTAAAGCAGGGATTTCGTTTTGAATATTCCATCACGTCCCCATTCTGATAACAAACCGAGCATAAACATATAAAGACTAAGCGACCCTGTTGTGTATTTCAAAAAAATGTTATGTGTCTGGATTCCGAAGGGACCAAACTGCTGAGGTCATCGGTCCCTAGTCTTACACACTACTTAAACTAACTTATGCTAAGAACAACAGCCACTCCCATGCCCCAGGGAGGACTCGAACCTCCGGCGGGAGGGGCCGCGCAGTTCGTCACAGGGCGCCTCAAAGCGCTCGGCCACTCCGCGCGGCTGTTATGTACCGGGTGATCAGAAAGTCAGTATAAATTTGAAAACTGAATAAATCACGGAATAATGTAGATAGAGAGGTACAAATTGACACACATGCTTGGAATGACATGGGGTTTTATTAGAACCGAAATACACAAAAGTTCAAAAAATGTCCGACAGATGGCGCTTCATCTGATCAGAATAGCAATAATTAGCATAACAAAGTAAGTGTGGTGTCACCGCCAGACAGCACACTTGCTAGGTGGTAGCCATTAAATCGGCCGCGGTCCGTTAGTATACGTCGGACCCGCGTGTCGCCACTATCAGTGATTGCAGACCGAGCGCCGCCACACGGCAGGTCTAGTCTAGAGAGCCTCCCTAGCACTCGCCCCAGTTGTACAGCCGACTTTGCTAGCGATGGTTCACTGTCTACATACGCTCTCATTTGCAGAGACGACAGTTTAGCATAGCCTTCAGCTACACCAATTGCTACGACCTAGCAAGGCGCCATATTCAGTTACGATGTATCCTGAACAGATAATATTGTGAATCATGTACCGTCAAAAGCGACGTTCATCATTAATGGATTAAAGTTAAGTATCAAACTAATTCCGTCCGCTTTCTGAATTGTAACTCCTTGTCATGTTCCAGACCTCACGTCAGTATAGTCCTTCCTTCCTCACGCCAGCCTGCATGAGCTAAAACGCGTGCATTTCGGCCTCCACTAGTAACACGGTGTTGGCTCTTCTGCCAACACAACAGTAAGACAATGCATAGATGATGTTCTTGACAGGAAATGCTCCATATGTCCACCATCATTCCTCAACAATAGCTGTAGTCGAGGAATAATGTTGTGAACAGCACTGTAAAGCATGTCCGGAGTTACGGTGACGCATTGTCGTCGGATGTTGTGTTTCAGCATCCCTAGAGATGTCGGTCGATCCCGATACACTTGCGACTTCAGGTAACCCCAAAGCCAATAATTGCACGGACTGAGGTTCTGAGGACCTGGGAGGCCAAGCATGACGAAAGTGGCGGCTGAGCACACGATCATGACCAAACGACGCGCGCAAGAGATCTGTCGGACATTTTGTGGACCTTTTTTGTTCTAATAAAACTCCATGTCATTGCAAGCATGTGTGTCAACTTTTACCTCTCTATCTACATTATTTCGTGATTTATCAAGTTTTCAAATTTATACTGACTCTTTGATCACCCCGTATTTGACTCGTTGTTTGCGTAAAGCAATGCTGAAGAGGATCCATTCGAATAGGTCTTAGTCCTTCAGCTATATGTGTAGCAACCAGTTTGCATTAGTTTACGGTAGATTGTGTTTGTACACCTGGTCAGGTACATACCATGTTACCTCCTAATGGGACAGTAGCAGGAGACTGGAATTGAAGAACATGTTGTAATTGTAGCTCTCCATCAGCAAGGCTATTCGAGTAGGACAACATTTTGCCTAGTCCAGTCTACAGTGGTGTATACATTGCAGCGGTTCAAGCAAACTGATGCCAAAGCAAGTGTGTCGCCATCTGAAAGAGCCCAACATCTTACAAGGCAAATCATTTCGTGTATGTAAAGAGTAAATGCCGGAGGAATTGTACTATATCTGAAATTCGCGAGGAAGTAAATAGTACGCGGGCAGTCTCAATCTCTGTCTCAGCAGTTTAACACTGTCTTCGCGAGCGAGGTTTAAAGGACCACATCGTGGCCAAAAAACCCTTATCGTGCAAACAAATTAAGGTGAAATGATTTCAGTGGGAACACCAACATAAAAGGTGGAGTATGAAGCAATGGTCCAAGGTACTATTCACTGGCGAATCTAAGTCTGAAGTATTTGGAAGCCATAGTCGAATGATTGTTCTTCGACTTTGTGGGGAATGTATGGAGTGTCAGGGTGTGAGGCCAACGATTAAGAACGGTGGAGGGTCGGTTACGGCGTGTGAATGTTTTGTGCGTGATAAAGTGGGTGATCTAGTGAGAATTAATGGAACATGAAAGAAGGAAAGATATCAAAGGGTACTGATGAATAATGCGGTCCCATTTGAGAAGAGAGTTACTGGGTGTTGTGTACATAGTTCCACGTAGTCAGCGCGTACACAACTTTCCCACTAGAGCGCGCCCCGCTAAGCACAACAGCGCAGGCGCAGCGCTCGTCCGTCTCCGCACTACGAGATGGCGCTACCATAGAGACGGACCAAATTCTGCTTCCGCCGATCCGAGTATTAATATGTAACGCAGCCAATGAGATTGCTGCTAACATAGAACCTTTTCTCCTCGCGGATCACACTTGCGCAGTGATACATGAATGCGCGAGGTATTACAACGAGAGTACAGACCTCCGATTAGTCAGTCTGCATTTGTCTGCACCAGTCTGTACCAGTCTGCATTTGTCTGCACCAGTCTACATTTGTCTGTACCTGTCTATAGTCAAGTTTCAGTCTGGGCCTCATAAGATTACCATATTCCTGTACATAGCCATGAAGATAAATGTATAGACACTTTGGTCAAGGCCGGCCGCGGTGGTCTGGCGGTTCTGGCGCTGCAGTCCGGAACTGCGGGACTGCTACGGTCGCAGGTTCGAATCCTGCCTCGAGCATGGGTGTGTGTGATGTACTTAGGTTAGTTAGGTTTAAGTAGTTCTAAGTTCTAGGGGACTTATGACCTAAGATGTTGAGTCCCATAGTGCTCAGAGCCATTTTGAACTTTGGTCAAGTATCAGAGATATATGTGAGAATAAGATTACAGGATTAACTTGACAGAGGCCAGGAAACTAAGGTCATCTAATGCTGAAGATCTATGGAATAATTTCCGACGTGTTGGACTGCAATATCTGCATAAACACTGTTGTTCTTGATTTGGTTTTCAGTGCTACTCTGTCCTGTGCAAGCCTCATCGTCTCCGAGTACCTACTGCAACCTATATACTTCTGAATCTGCTTACTGCATTCATCTCTTGGTTTCCCTCTAAGATTTTTTCCTCTCCCCCCCCCCCCCTCCACCCACCCACTCCCACACAGGCTTCCCTCCAGTACTAAACTGGTGATCCCTTGATGTCAGAATGTGTCCTACCAACCGATCCCTTCTTCTAGTCAGGTTCTTCCACAAATTTGTCTTCTCCCCAATTCTATTCAGTACCTCCTCATTAGTTATGTGATCGACCCATCTAATTTTCAGCATTCTTCTGCGGCACCTCATTTCTAAAGCTTCTATTCTCTTTTTGTCTAAACTGTTTATCCCCCTTTCTCAGTTCCATACATGGTTACACTCCATACAGATACTTTCAAGAAAGACTTCCTGACATTTAAATCTATACTCGACGTTAAAAAATTTCTCTTCTTCAGAAACGCTTTTCTTCTATGATCGACATAACGTTCTACGAAATGGCCTGTTACGTACGCATATGGTACTGGTTATTTTTCTTCTTTTTCTTCTTCATCATCATCATCTTCTTCTTCTTCTTCTTCTTCTTTTTCTCCTCCTCTTCCTTCTTCTTCTTGTTTCATCATGCTCTAGGTCATAGACCCATTCCGGTTTCTGAGTATCCAACTATATTTTTTTTGGTCCTCTTATGGATGTTGTACCTTAAAGTTTGAAATTTAAGAGTTATTTTGGTAGTTTTCAATCTGGCACTCTTTTCTAGCCAGCTTAGTCAAATGGTTCAAATGGCTCTGAGCACTATGGGACTCAACTGCTGTGGTCATAAGTCCCCTAGAACTTAGAACTACTTAAACCTAACTAACCTAAGGACATCACACACATCCATGCCCGAGGCAGGATTCGAACCTGCGACCGTAGCGGTCGTGCGGTTCCAGACTGAAGCGCCTTTAACCACGCGGCCACTCCGGCCGGCCCAGCTTAGTCGATTGGACTTCAGCTGCTCATTTTTAATACGAAGACCTGCTTGATGTCGTCGTTTCTTGGTTCAAATGGCTCTGAGCACTATGGGACTTAACTTCTGAGGTCATCAGTCCCCTAGAACTTAGAACTACTTAAACCTAACTAACCTAAGGACATCACACTCATCCATGCCCGAGGCTGGATTCGATCCTGTGACCGTAGCTGTTGCGCGGTTCCAGACTGTAGCGCCTAGAACCGCTCGGTCACTCAGGCCGGCCGTCGTTTCTTAGTCTGTCTAGTCTTGTACAGCCCTTAACTCCTCTTAGCAATTTCATTTCCGCCGCTTGGATTCTACTTTGTTGCCTTTTTGACTTAACTTTTAAATGCAGTCTTCCGTTTTTTTATGGTGAATACTTTATCGTAATACGAAAATCACGTTACGCTTTGCCACCTTACAATTTTGTTTGTTTTTATATTACGCTGTTTTATGATGCATACTCTGTCCTTTCGAAATATTTCTCAATTAACGTACTGCCGGAAAATATGTGACGCTCTCAAGGACTGTTCAGTGGCTTCTGAGTATAATATGTGCGTAGCGGACGGTTGTAGAGATAGTAATTCATTTCAAAATGATGGAGCACAGCAATCAGTCTCCCTTTTCTTTCAGATTTCATTAAAGCAAATCTAGATTTCGGCTAGTACTTAACCATTATCAACGCACTATTTCATAGTTTCAATACTTGTCCTGGTACATCACTCCCTCGTTATTCGGGCTTCTGTCACAGTTCATTGTCGAACTAGCTACTAACAAAAATATTGTACCGTTACCGATGACACAAATGACTACCAGTTGAAGTTCACTGGCACCGTAGCCTGCAGTGGCGGACCATAGGCTAGACAGCGTTCTGGGTTCTACATCTACATCTACATTTATACTCCGCAAGCCACCCAACGGTGTGTGGCGGAGGGCACTTTACGTGCCACTGTCATTATCTCCCTTTCCAGTTCCAGTCGCGTATGGTTCGCGGGAAGAACGACTGCCGGAAAGCCTCCGTGCGCGCTCCAATCTCTCTAATTTTACATTCGTGATCTCCTCGGGAGATATAAGTAGGGGGAAGCAATATATTCGATACCTCATCCAGAAACGCACCCCCTCGAAACCTGGACAGCAAGCTACACCGCGATGCAGAGCGCCTCTCTTGCATAGTCTGCCACTTGAGTTTGCTAAACATCTCCGTAACGCTATCACGCTTACCAAATAACCCTGTGACGAAACGCGCCGCTCTTCTTTGGATCTTCTCTATCTCCTCCGTCAACCCGACCTGGTACGGATCCCACACTGATGAGCAAGACTCAAATATAGGTCAAACGAGCGTTTTGTAAGCCACCTCCTTTGTTGATGGACTACATTTCCTAAGGACTCTCCCAGTGAATCTCAACCTGGTACCCGCTTTACCAACAATTAATTTTATATGATCATTCCACTCCAAATCGTTCCACACGCATAGTCCCAGATATTTTACAGAAGTAACTGCTACCAGTGTTCGTTCCGCTCTCATATAATCATACAATAAAGGATCCTTCCTCCAATCTATTCGCAATACGTTACATTTGTCTATGTTAAGGGTCAGTTGCCACTCCCTGCACCAAGTGCCTATCCGTTGCAGATCTTCCTGCATTTCGCTCCAATTATCTAATGCTGCAACTTCTCTGTGTACTACAGCATCATTCGCGAAAAGCCGCGTGGAACGTCCGAAACTATCTACTAGGTCATTTATATATATTTGTTACGGCGGAGGGAGGGAGGCAGTAATGATGATGATGGTTGGTTTGTGAGGCGCTCAACTGCGCGGTTATCAGCGCCCGTACAGAGTCCCAATTTTGATACAGTCCAGTACTTACTCAATCCAATTTAGCCACTGTCAAGAATGATGATGTAACTATGAGGAACAACCAGTCACCGGGCAAAGAAAATCCCGAACCCGGGACCCTGTGATTCAGAGGCAGCAATGCTGGGCCCTAGACCACGAGTGGCAGACAGTGCCAGCAAGCCACGTTTGTCGCCTCGGCGCACTTGCTGCTGCCTGTTGAATCCATTGTTGCCGCATAGTTTCACGGGACTGGAAGAAGGCCCAGGTCATAGCAATCTATAAAAAGCCTAGAAAATCGGATGAACATAATAACCGACCAATTTCACTGACATCGATTTGTTGTAGAATCATGGAACATATTTGGTGTTCAGACATAATGACTTTTCTAGACATCTGAGGAAACCAGGACGGTTTTAGGAAGCAGCGGTCATGCGAGACAGCTGGCCCACTTTGTGCATGATATACAGGGTGTTACAAAAAGGTACGGCCAAACTTTCAGGAAACATTCCTCACACACAAAGAAAGAAAATATGTTATGTGGACATGTGTCCGGAAACACTTACTTTCCATGTTAGAGCTCATTTTATTACTTCTCTTCAAATCACATTAATCATGGAATGGAAACACACAGCAACAGAACGTACCAGCGTGATTTCAAACACTTTATTACAGGAAATGTTCAAAATGTCCTCCGTTAGCGAGGATACACGCATTCACCCTCCGTCGCATGGAATCCCTGATGCGCTGATGCAGCCCTGGAGGATGGCGTATTGTATCACAGCCGTCCACAATACGAGCACGAAGAGTCTCTACATTTGGTACCGGGGTTGCGTAGACAAGAGCTTTCAAATGCCCCCATAAATCAAAGCCAAGAGGGTTGAGGTCAGGAGAGCGTGGAGGCCATGGAATTGGTCCGCCTCTACCAATCCGTCGGTCACCGAATCTGTTGCTGAGAAGCGTACGAACACTTCGACTGAAATGTGCAGGAGCTCCATCGTGCATGAACCACATGTTGTGTCGTACTTGTAAAGGCACATGTTCTAGCAGCACACGTAGAGTATCCAGTATGAAATCATGATAACGTGCTCCATTGAGCGTATGTGGAGGAACCTGGGACCCAATCGAGACATCACCAACAATGCCTGCCCAAACGTTCACAGAAAATCTGTGTTGATGACGTGATTGCACAATTGCGTGCGGATTCTCGTCAGCCCACACACGTTGATTGTGAAAATTTGCAATTTGATCACGTTGGAATGAATCCTCATCCGTAAAGAGAACATTTGCACTGAAATGAGGATTGACACATTGTTGGATGAACCATTCGCAGAAGTGTACCCGTGGAGGTCAATCAGCTGCTGATAGTGCCTGCACACGCTGTACATGGTACGGAAGCAACTGGTTCTCCCATAGCACTCTCCGTACAGTGACGTGGTCAACGTTACCTTGTACAGCAGCAACTTCTCTGACGCTGACATTAGGGTTATCGTCAACTGCACGATGAATTGCCTCGTCCATTGCAGGTGTCTTCGTCGTTCTAGGTCTTCCCCAGTCGCGAGTCAAAGGCTGGAATGTTCCGTGCTCCCTAAGACGCCGATCAATTGCTTTGAACGTCTTCCTGTCGGGACACCTTAGTTCTGGAAATCTGTCTCGATACAAACGTACCGCGCCACGGCTATTGCCCCGTGCTAATCCATACATCAAATGGGCATCTGCCAACTCCGAACATTGTACTGACTGCAAAACCACGTTCGTGATGAACACTAACCTGTTGATGCTACATACTGATGTGCTTGATGCTAGTACTGTAGAGCAATGAGTTGCATGTCAACACAAGCACCGAAGTCAACATTACCTTCCTTCAATTGGGCCAACTGGCGGTGAATCGAGGAAGTACAGTACATACTGACGAAACTAAAATGCGCTCTAACATGGAAATTAAGCGTTTCCGGACACATGTCCACATAACATCCTTTCTTCATTTGTGTGTGAGGAATGTTTCCTGAAAGTTTGGCCGTACCTTTTTGTAACACCCTGTACAATAGGCTCTGGATTCCGGCTGCCAGTGTAATGCCATATTCCTCGACTTTCGAAAGGTGTTCAACTCAGTTCCGCACTGTCGCTTGCTCAAAAAAGTGCGCGCTTACGGTCTATCCGATGACATATGCGGTTGCATAAAAGTTTTCTAGCGGACAGAGATCAGCACGTCGTCCTCAATGGGGAGACTTCAACAGAAACAAGTGTAACATCTTGTGTGCCCCAGGGCTGCTTTTTATGACTTACATAAACAATCTGGTTGATGGTATTGACAGCGGCATTAGGCTGTTTGCCGATCATGCTGTAGTCTACAGGAAAGTAGTATCACACGAAAGTTGTGAGCAAATCAATGAGGATTTGCAGAAAATTAATGCGTGTTGTAATGACTAGCAGTTATCGCTCAATATTAGTAAGTGTAACCTACTGTGTATAACAAGGCGAAAATCCCCATTAGTGTACGAGTACAAAATAATTGCCCAGTCTTTGGAAGCGGTGACATCCGTCAAGTATCTGGGTGTGACTATCTGAAATGATCTCAAATGGAACGATCAGAACCGGCCGGAGTGGCCGAGCGGTTCTAGGCGCTTCAGTCTGGAACCGCGAGACAGCTACGGCCGCAGGTTCGAATTCTGCCGCGGGCATGGATGTGTGTGTCGTCCTTAGGTTAGTTAGGTTTAAGTAGTTCTATGTTCTAGGGGACTGATGACCTCAGATGTTAGTCCCAGTCGGCTGGAGTGGCCGTGCGGTTCTAGGCGCTTCAGTCTGGAACCGTGTGACCGCTAAGGTCGCAGGTTCGAATCCTGCCCCGGGCATGGATGTGTGTGATGTCCTTAGGTTAGCTAGGTTTAAGTAGTTCTAAGTTCTAGGGGACTGATGACCACAGATGTTAAGTAACATTGTGCTCAGAGCCATTTGAAACATTTTTGGAACGATAAGAGTCAAGTAACGGGTAAGGCGAACTTTAGGTTGCGGTTTATTGGTAGAATCCTGAAGCGATGCAGTCCTTCAACAAGGGAAATTGATTACAATACTTTAGTTCGTCCAGTCTTAGAGTATTGTTCGTCTGTATGGGACCTTTACCAGGTAGGTCTGATTCAAGAAATTGAGAAGGTCCAAAGAAGAGCGGCAAGATTTGTGCCTCGTACATTTACCCATCGCGAGAGCGTTACAAATCTCATAGAAAGTTTAAGTGGGATACACTTGCAGACAGACGACGCGCTAAACGGAAGGGGCTGCTCACTAAATTCCGAAATACGATATTCACCGAGGATGTAGAGCATATATTATTACCACCAACTTTCAGACCGCACAATGATCACCATTCAAAGATAAGGGGAATTGGAGCTCGTACTGAGGCGTTCAGACAGTCGTCTTTCCCTCGCGCGATCTGCGAGCGGAACAGAGCGGGGAAAATATGACTTTGGCGCGAATAGTGCCCTCCGCCACACACCGCTCGATGGCTAGCGGAGTATGTATGTAGATGTAGATGTAGATGTAGCTAGAGACAGGTTTCCCGCGGCATCCAATATACGGCCTTTGTAAGACTGGCGGAAATTTTAAATCAAACACTGGTCGTTTTTATAATCATTTCAAGTATATGACGCAGCTGAATTTTGGAGGAAAGTTTTCGAAGAAAAAAGTGTGTCTTATAGTCCGTAAAATATGGTATTAAAACAAAGACTCTGATAGATTACATTATCTGATCAACAGTATCCGGACGCCTATTAGTGGATGTGAATACAGGGAGTGTCCACCCTTTGCGTTTATGGTTGCTTGCACTCCGCTAGGATTACTTTCAGTGAGGCGTCTCAATGTCTGTGGAGCTAATTCTCCCTCAAGAAGGTAGTGATGTTGGACACTGGTGTCTGGAATGAAGTCGACATTCTAACCCGATCCAAACGTGTTCCATTGGGCTGAGGTCGGAGCTCTGGCCAGGGCAGTTCATTTCAGGAATGTTACTGATCATAAGCCATTGCCTCACAGATGCTGCCTTATGATACAGTCATCGTCTCTGACCTGCTCCTCAGTTGTATGCATCTACATCTACATCTACATGGACACTCTGCAAATCACATTAAACTGCCTGGCAGAGGGTTCATCGAACCACCTTCACAATTCTCTATTATTGTAATCTCGTATAGCGCGCGGAAAGAACGATCACCTATATCTTCCCGTACGAGCTCCGGTTTCTCTTATTTTATCATGGTGATAGTTTCTCCCTATGTAGGTCGGTGTCAACAAAATATTTTCGCATTCGGAGGAGAAAGTTGGTAATTGGAATTTCATGAGAAGATTCCGTCGCAATGAAAAACGCCTTTGTTTTAATGATGTCGAGCCCAAACCCTGTATAATTTCAGTGACACTCTCCCATATTTCGCGATAATACAGAACGTGCTGCCCTTCTTTAAACGTTTTCGATGTACTCCGTCAATCCTATCTGGTAAGGATACCACACCGCGCATCAGTATTCTGAGAGAGGACGGACAAGCGTACTGTAGGCAGTCTCCTTAGTAGATCTGGTACATTTTCTAAGCGTCCTGCCAATAAAACGCAGTCTTTGGTTAGCCTTCCCCACAACATCTTCTATGGGCCGGCCGAAGTGGCCGTGCGGTTAAAGGCGCTGCAGTCTGGAACCGCAGGACCGCTACGGTCGCAGGTTCGAATCCTGCCTCGGGCATGGATGTTTGTGATGTCCTTAGGTTAGTTAGGTTTAACTAGTTCTAAGTTCTAGGGGACTAATGACCTCAGCAGTTGAGTCCCATAGTGCTCAGAGCCATTTGAACATCTTCTATGTGTTCCTTCCAATTTAAGATGTTCATAATTGTAATACCTATGCATTTAATTGAATTTACGGCTTTTAAATTAGACTGATTTATCGTTTAACCGAAGTTTAACGAGTTCCTTTTAACACTCATGTGGATGACCTCAGACTTTTCGTTATTCAGGGTCAACTGCCATTTTTCCCACCATTCAGATATTTTTCTAAATCGTTTTGCAGTTTGTTTAGATCTTCTGATGACTATTAGTCGATAAACGACAGCGTCATCTGCAAACAACCGAAGACGGCAGATTGTCTCCCAAACCGTTTATATAGATAAGGAACAGTACAGGCCCTGTAACACTACCTTGGGGAACGTTAGATATCACTTCTGTTTTACTCGATGACTTTCCGTCAATTGCTACGAACTGTGACCTCTCTGACAGGAAATCACAAATCCAGTCACATAGCTGAGACGATATGTCATAAGCACGCAATTTTACTACGAGCCGCTGGTGTGGTACAGTGTCGAAAGCCTTCCGGAAATCCAGAAATACGGAATCGATCTGAAATCCCTTGTCAATAGCTCTCAACACTTCATGTGAATAAAGAGCTAGTTGTGTTTCACAGGAACGATGTTTTCTGAACCCATGTTGACTGTGCGTCAATAGACAGTTTTCTTCGAGGTGATTCATAATGTTCGAACACAATATATGTTCTAAAATCCTGGGCCTGTAATTTAGTGGATCACTCCTACTACCTTTCTTGAATATTGGTGTGATCTGTGCAATTTTCCAGTCTTTGGGTACGGATTCTTCGTCGAGCAAACGGTTGTATATGATTGTATGGAGCTAATGCAGCAGCATACTCCGAAAGGAACCTAATTGGTATACAGTCTGGATCAGAAGACTTGCTTTTATTAAGTGATTTAAGTTGCTTCACTACTCCGAGGATATTTACTTCTACGTTACTCATGTTGGCAGCTGTTCTTGATTCGAACTCTGGAGTATTTATTTCGTCTTCTTTTGTGAAGGCATTTCGGAAGACTGCGTTTAGTAACTCTGCTTTGGCAGCACTGTCTTCGATAGTACCTTCATTGATATCGCGCAGAGAAGGCATTGATTGTTTCTTGCCGCTAACATACTTCATATACGACTAGAATCTCTTTGGATTTTCTGACAGGTTTCGAGAAAACATTTCGTTGTGGAAACTGTTATAGGCATCTCGCATTGAAGTCCGCGCTAAATTTCGAGGTTCTGTAAAAGATCGTCAATCTTGGGGATTTTGCGTCTCTTTAAATTTGCCATGTTTGTTTCGTTGATTCTGCAACAGTGTTCTTAACCGTTTTGTGTACCAAGGAGTATCAGCTCCGTCGTTTGTTAATTTATTTGGTATAAATCTCTCAATTGCTGCCGATTCTATTTCTTTGAATTCGTGCCACATCTGGTCTACACTTATATTATTAATTTGGAATGAGTGGATATTTTCTCTCAGGATGGCGTCAAGTCAGTTTTTATCTGCTCTTTGAATAGGTATAGTTTTGGCTTATTTTTCGGGGATTTGGGGATTACAATATTCAATCTCGCTACGACAGCCCTGTGTTCACTAATCCCTGAATCGGTTTTGATGCTCGTTATTAACTCAGAATTATTTGTTGCTCAGAGGTCAAGAGCGTTTTCACAACCGTTTTCTTTTGGCGTGGGCTGATGAACTAACTGCTCGAAATAATTTTCAGAGAATTCGTTTAGCACAATTTCGGATGATGATATTAAACATGTATTTTCGCCAACATTTCGAGGGTACATTGAAGTCACCACCAACTATAATCGTATGATTCGGGTACGTGTTTGAAATGAAACTCAAGTTTTCTTTGAACCTTTCAGCAACTGTATCATCTGGATTGGGAGGTCGGTAAAAGGATCCAATTATTATTTTATTCCAGTACACAGTACTGTAAAATATCGTCCTCTTCTTCCGCATTTAACCTTTGCTTAAGTGCAATAACAGAACTGCATCCTAAATACGAGAGACACCCCTGCGCCGTAACACCACCCCCTTTATATTTCATTGCTGACGCTACACCTGCTGCCAAGTAACGCTCTCCAGACATTCGCCAACCCAAACACTACCATCGCATTGCGACAGGGTGTAGCATTATTCATCACTCCAGATCACTCGTTTCCAGGCGTCCATTGCTCAGTGGCGTCGCTTAGTATTCTAAATGTCGTGTGACTAGGGCCTCCCGTCGGGTAGACCGTTTGCCGGGAGCAAGTCTTTCGATTTGCGCGCCGGTGGGGATGAAATGATGTTGATTAGGACAACACAACACCCAGTCCCTGACTAGAGAAAATCTCCGACCCAGCCGGCAATCGAACCCGGGCCTTTACCATTGACATTCTGTCGCGCTGACCACTCAGCTACCGGGGGCGGATGTCACTTAACATTACTTAGCATTGACTACAGAAATACCTGGCTCATGAGGGACAAGTCGACCGTCGTATCCTATTCTTTTTAACTCGGTTTCATTGCGACAGTTTGGTTACTGGTAGCACATTGAAACTTAACGAGCGACGCCTTCTGCTGATTTCATGCGGTTTTAACAACTCCATTCTGCAATGCTCCATGGTCCCGTTCTATCAGTACATTAAGTTTCCCTGGTATCGGTTTAGCTGTGGTTCCTCCTTTACATTTCCGCTTAATACGAGGTCTGTTCAAAAAAATTCGTAATTTCGCGCCTGAGTAGAACGTTGTAGACTTGGGCAACACGATTTTTTTTCCAGATTCGATTCCTACTATTCAATCTCACATTGCGAATCGATTCCTACGATTCGTTCACGATTCATTCTAGTCTGAGATGGCAAAAAGTTCTACATCTTACTCACAGATGGCAGGACATGTCTGAAATTGTCAATGGGGTTAGAATCGAACTGTCATGATAAGATATGCCAGAAATAGTTTATTTATGAGTAAACATTCATATGACGTTACAAGTGTGATTCTCGATTTATACATGTAATTACTTAATTGATGAAAGGTCACATTTGATTTGATTGCATCTATTGTTTTATTTCAGTATGCCAGGAAAGAGGAGTCGATTTGTGATAAAGGTGGTGCAAAATTACGTGGTATGCCAGTTTGGTTGTGTGACTTGAACGTATCTAACTACAGATGTCTGTTTTATAGTAACAAAATCTAGCAGTGAGGCAGACGTGGTTTGGCTCATATCATCTGTAAGGTGTTAGGCAAATGCAGCACCTTCCATGAAAACCCTGACATGATAAGCAAATCCAGTAGTATGTCACATAGCTCCGAATAAATCGAGACACTAAATTAACCAAAGTAATACGAGTAACGAGTGAGCAAATGGAATACCACAGACTAATACAAGAATGCCTAAATGCATGTCATACCTTCCCACCGTGAGACAGACGCAGTTCCGAGGGGAGAAACGAGAACAGAAGCCGAGAGCAGAACCGTGTTAAGCTGGAAGGCCCTATGATAAGGGACGGACACCCACGTCGCCAGCTAATTACGTCAGGACCATCCGCCAGCCCATGTTAAAAGATAGAGCCCTCCAGAAGAACAGTATAGATCTTACGATAACACCAAAAGGGCCACACAAGCTGCAAGTTTTAGCGTGAGACCTTTTTCGCGTCTCTGTTACGTTAGGACCACCCCCCCCCCCCCCCCCAGCCCATGTTAAAAGATATAGCCCTCCAGAAGAACAGTATAGATCTTACGATAACGCTAAAAGGACCACACCAGCTGTAAGTTTTAGTGTGAGACTTTTTCGCTTCTCTGTTACATTGCAAACTTTAAAAACATTGCCCCATCACGAAAAGTATAACGTTTCTCATTAGATAGACAGAATTTTTGTAGGCGGAGCTTAAGGTTAACATTGAGACCCTGATTGGTCAGTTGAAAACACAGCCAGATAGTTTTTTTTAAACCAACTTCGGTAAATTGTAGTAAGGGGAAGTTAGGAGAGAGTTGCTTCCTAGAGGGCGAGCTGGACGTAGCTGTGCTGTCCGCCGTCCCCTGACGAACACTGACAAGGTAATGAACGCACGCGATGCCGCATTTTTGAGCGCATAAGGCTTCACTCAGAACTGCAGAAGTCTCATCTGTTACATCCGCTTTTTGCGTAATACTAGTGTCGATCGTCAATTAAAGCTCATGGTGTTCACATTTGCCACTTGAAGTAAAAATCTGAAACGCGATGATTTTTCTGTTATATAGTTATTGAGAAGCCACATCAGCTACTGTAATTTACGACAAATTAGATAAGTAATTAAAGATAATTGAGGGTCACTGTAGACCATTTTGACAGTTTTCTCTTTTGTGAAACTTAATTTAAATCTACATTATAGATGTGATATGGCATAGGTCATCCTTCGATCCATTGTAGAACTTGGAAACCCACTCAGGGAATATTCGTTCATATTTTTGTTGAACGCAGTTGGTTTTTACCATCCTGTATTAAAACATTTCCTTTTATCAATAGTGCAATTTATAAACAATGTTTTGTGAGTAGAATAAAATTTCCAATGGTAAACTTAACTGCTTTTTCGACGTTATTTTACCAGCTAACTAAAAATAGGAAAGCCTTGAATCCCTTCCACTAAATTTAGTTAGGATTAAGATTCTTTGACAGGGAGTGCAGTGGAGCTGACGCTGAAATCATTAAGTATTTGATTATATCATCGCTAGTCTCACTGAACTCTTCTGAATTCTACATTTCATGTGTGGTCTGGCGTCTCCTTACCAGCAACAGGTCCCAGGTTCAAACTAGTCAATTCCCTAAAAAACACGCTCAGAGCGTCGTTGCGCGAAAGTGGTAGGGAGACACGATATAGAACAAACAGACACTACGCAGACTGTTTAGACATCCTATGTTTTTCTGTGGTAAGATGTCGAAGTCCACACCACCCTTGTAATTCATAGCGCAGCTGACAGCCCTCCCACAAGGCAAATTTAGCTTAACTTTCATTTCTTCTAAATACAAAGCATAGGTATTTTGTTTTTAATTTGTCTGATAACTTGCCGCTGTCACAACTATTTACGTGAGAAGGCGACACCGGTAAGTGTCAGCTTGGTTTTCACGGGTAATATTACGGCCCACGAACTTCGTTTGTTCGTTCCGAGCTTCCTTTGTTCACACACATCCTCCACTTAACTATCTGGCGGTCGTAATCATTCGGCACGAGTCGGCATGATCCGGAAGCGTAGCGTACTAAGAATCGATGAATCGTTGGAACTTGGAATCGTCACGACTCGGAAACACGCAATCGTTCTTACGATTGTTTTGAACGACGGTTCGTCCGTATCACGATTCGATTCTTACGATTCTTCATTTAGAGTCGTTCAAATGAACGACTCATTCACGAATCGCCACAACTCTAGAACGTTGTGTCGCACAGTTTGTGAATTTCGAGACAGCAGAGATGATGCTTAAGAGAATCGTAACTGGTGATGAGACGTGGGTTTACGGTTATGATGTTCACACCAAGTTTCAGTCTACACAATGTGTCTGGAAAGGTTCTCCACTATTAAAAGGACGTCGTCATGTCAGGTCAAATATATGAGCCAAGCTGATAGTTTTCTTCGACTTTGAAGAATTATGTTGTTGTTGTTGTTGTTGTGGTCTTCAGTCCTGAGACTGGTTTGATGCAGCTCTCCATGCTACTCTGTCCTGTGTAAGCTTCTTCATTCCCAGTACCTACTGCAACCTACATCCTTCTGAATCTGTTTAGTGTATTCATTTCTTGGTCTCCCTCTACGATTTTTACCTTAGTTCATCATGAATTCGGGCCACAGGGATTAATCAAAAACATTCACGATGGCAGTCGATGTTAACTTCTGACCGGTTTCGGATATTTAATTACAGGCCATCATCAGAGTTTGCACTGTAATAACAAAAGTAAAAGTGCTATATTACATAGAGAAGCCAATGATGCAAAAGTACACTCTAAACCGATGCATCGTTACCCATCTGGATGATGGCAGTGGCACCTGATCCGCTGTGGATGCCTCAGTCACTGCAACTGGTGCTGATGCTTAAGCAGTCACGAACTACGGGGTGTTCAAAAAGTCTCTCCGCAGTGCCGTATAATTGTTAGCCGCGCGTGACGTATGCCGCAATGAATATAACGAAATGAAACTTAATGAAATACAAGTTATTAATTTACTGAATATTCATTTTTACTTACAAATTTTAACATTAAGGGGCTCCGGAATGCCCTATACTTGCAATGTTAAAATAACGCTTATAAATTACATCTTTCCTCACAAGGTATTTGAGGTAGGAAGTTGAACTTTTTACAGATTATTTATTGGAATATGGACTACAACTTAACACAGGGATTTTACAAAATTTTAGTTCAGTTATTAAATATGATTTTTTTTCAATTGTAATGAAAATTCACAACATTTTTTTGCAATTTTTTATTTATATATTCAAAAATATACAGTTTTTTGGAAAAAGGCTGTGTTAAATTATGCAGAAGGTACTGTGTAACATTTACTGAAAGTTTGAAACAAATATGTTTGGAAGATCCTTAGAAAACATGTAATTAGTATGAGAAAATAAAAGTTTTGGGAATCGAGCGACAAAGATTGGATTAACTTTTTAGTGCATTCCAGGTCCATAGGATGGATTATCTTCATCCTCTGCAAACTCCTCCTCCAGCTTCCTCTTGTTCCTCCTCCTGTTTACTCTTGCTTGTATTTGTAGACTCTTTACAGCCCTGTCTGCAGCCCGAAGGCGTTCCTTGTCTAAAGCAAGCATCGCTTGTACCATGTTAGAACCTATCTTCATTCCCATATTTCTAAATACCTTGCACCTTTAATGTTGCCATCATTGAAAGTCGCAACAGCATCATACACACCAAAGTGAAGTGTTTCTATTCCAACAAATACAGTCTTGGGGATTCTCGACCATATAACACTATTTACACTTTCATTGGGGTTTTGAGTTTTTCCGTGAATACACTTTTTGAGACCCGACCTATCAAATATTTCATTCACATCCGATTCGCCCATAAAACATTCATAGTTTTCACTCATTGAACCAAGCTTCTTCTGTCAAGTATTTTCTTTCCCACTTTGACTGCTATGGGCAGGTGTACTTGAGAGGTTAGGTTCACTCACTTGGTTATCGTCTTTATTGTTTACAGTAATAACACATACCTTTGGCTTTCCAACATTTCTCCTTTTCTTAAAAGCCTTCAGAGGATTTCTAATAACTTTACTTTTACTCATTATTATACTTCAACAAAACAGAGACTCAAGAAACAGAATTAATTACGAATATTTTCAAGATAACGACAGAGTAAATAAACATGAAACAATCGACAATCACACCAGCGATATATATTGAACCATCACAGGTTAGCCACAACACATACTTTATCTCACATCACTAAAATGTACCTGATGAACACGGACGTTAATAATAACACCATTTGACAGCAGTTTAACAGCGCCACAGTGGGTCACGCCCATGTAGAACACATTTCAAAAAAAAAATTAAAAATAGTTGTAGTCTTCGGAATTGAATAAATTATATATCTATTAAAATGTAATAGTCTGCAGATTCAGAAAACGCAAAAAAGTAAAAATTGAACTTTTCATGATTTTGAGCCTTTCCAGAGCCCCTGAAATGTTGTTGAATACACAATTCAATTCGTCTAATCATGTTTCCAAACTGAAGCTGTAACATTTCTTCTGTATCAGAAGCAGTGAAAGTGAATATTGCGGTTTTCAATTCATCGGTGGATTTTGGACGGTTGCTTTCCCTGCACCCCAGAAGAAAAAGTCGGGTGGTTTTAGGTCAGGCGATCGTGGAGGCCAAAGTCCCTGTGAAATTATGCGATCACCAAAAACATCAGCAAGCAGTGACATTGAAACGCGAGCTGTATGCGCAGTTGAAAATAACCGTTCAGTATTTCACTTAATACATGTTCTGCTATGAGTGGGTACAGAATGTCACTGCAGTATCGTTGTGCGTTTATTATTTCGTTGAAAAATATGGGACCCACAATCCGACGTCTAGAAATTGCAATCCAAACTCCTATTTTCACAGAGTGAAATGGTTTCTCATGGATACAGAGTGGATTTGCAGTACTCCACATGCGAGAATTTTGCGAGTTCATCCACCTGGATAAATGAAACCACGCCTCATCAGTGAAAAACGTTTCATTAAGAATATACCTTCCATTTTGTTGAACGAAATTTTTCAACCATCGACAATAATGCAGTCTCTTGCCATGATAAGTATTTTTCAGTTCTTGCACGACTGTCACTTTGTATGGGAAAAGTTCTAATTTTTTCCTTAGAGCTGTTTGGGCCGTCCCGACACCAACATCGATTTCCTGGGCAAGTTTTCTCACTGACTTATTCGGACTGATGGACATTTTTTCGGAAATATCGACTAGTTTATCCTCAGACAAAACGATACGACGATCGCTTCTCGGTCCATCTGTCACTGAACCCGTACTTTGAAATTTGTTAATCAAATGTGGCACAGTTTCGCGATGTGGAACTGTTGTCTCCGGGAAAACTGAATTAAATGTTTGGGACGAACTGAAACTGTGTATTTACCGCCAGCTTTGAACACTTGTTCGACTAAAACCACACGTTCTGCAATGGTTAGCATTATAACAGTGACGAAAACGAAACAAACGAACAAAGGTACTAAACTTAAAACGTTCACGTCAACACGTAGCGACACACACCAACGATACTACTGACGCTGGCTGAGATAAACGAAACAGTGGAATGTTGGGAGAGTCCACTTGAAGGGAAGTAAACCAGGCAGGCACGCACGGCTAACAATCATTCGGCACTGCTGAGAGACTTTCTGAACACACCCCGTCTATCGCGTAGAGAGAGGGCGCTCCAGAGCCAAAGGCATCGGCGTCAGCCAGTGGCCAACGAGTCACATATCGTTTTGAGTCTTCATTTTTAAGTACTTATATTTAAAATTTAACTACTCAAGAAACGAGTTTATATTCATTTGTGGTTCATAATTGCATGGGGGCTTAATTATAAATATTAATGAATAAATGCAATAATTTTAGTAGCTGTGTGACCGGTTACGAAGTCTCGTAACCGGTTGGTCCTGACTAGCATTAGCACGCAATCTGACTGCATAAAATAAAAATAAAGAATGACCAGGAATTTCCATTAACACAATTGATTAATTAAGTCCCCTGGAACTATAAAAGCTACGAAACAACAAAGCACAAGTGTAACTGTTCTGTGTGTGGTAATGTGACTCAATGTACATGTATCTGGCTCGGTTCTTTCTCGATACGACAAAATATTTTAAACACCATTTACAATCACTAATTGAAAAACCAAAAATACTATAACTGCACATAGAAACCAGAATTACAAGTGTAATAAATGAACACGAGCCAGATGCCTTGTTGAGTGTACCTGTGAGCAAGAGGCATTGTCATTAAAGAAAACTGTAATACCTTTTTACCCCATTATATATTGACGAAAATTTTCCACTACACCAGCATCATAAATCAAAAGCCCATCTCCTTTCTCAAATACGCTGTGACAATTGCAACATCTTCCAATCTATACATTGTTATTGTTGTTGTTGTTGTTGTCTTCAGTCCTGAGACTGGTTTGATGCAGCTCTCCATGCTACTCTATCCTGTGCAAGCTTCTTCATCTCCCAGTACTTACTGCAACCTACATCTTCCTGAATCTGCTTTGTGTATTAATGTCTTGGTCTCCCTCTACGATTTTTACCCTCCACGCTGCCCTCCAATGCTAAATTGGTGATCCCTTGATTCCTCAGAACATGTCCTACCAACCGGTCTCTTCTTCTTGTCAAGTTGTGCCACAAACTTCTCTTCTCCCCAGTTCTATTCAATACCTCCTCATTAGTTATGTGATCTACCCATCTAATCTTCAGCATTCTTCTGTAGCACCACATTTCGAAAGCTTCTATTCTCTTCTTGTCCAAACTATTTATCGTCCATGTTTCACTTCTATACATGGCTACACTCCATACAAATACTTTCAGAAACGACTTCCTGACACTTAAATCTATACTCGATGTTAACAAATTTCTCTTCTTCAGAAACGCTTTCCTTGCCATTGCCAGTCTACATTTTATATCCTCTCTACTTCGACCATAGTGAGTTATTTTGCTCCCCAAATTGCAAAACTCCTTTACTACTTTAAGTGTCTCATTTCCTAATCTAATTCCCTCAGCATCACCCGACTTAATTCGACTACATTCCATTATCATCGTTTTGCTTTTGTTGACGTTCACCTTATATCCTCCTTTCAAGACACTGTCCATTCTGTTCAACTGCTTTTCCAAGTCCTTTGCAGTCTCTGACAGAATTACAATGTCATCGGCGAACTTCAACGTTTTTATTTCTTCTCCGTGGACTTTAATACCTACTCCGAATTTTTCTTTTGTTTCCTTTACTGCTTGCTCAATATACAGATTGAATAACATCGGGGACAGGCTACAACCCTGTCTCACTCCCTTCCCAACCGCTGCTTCCCTTTCATGCCCCTCGACTCTTACAACTGCCATCTGGTTTCTGTACGAATTGTAAATAGCCTTTCGCTCCTTGTATTTTACCCCTGCCACCTTTAGAATTTGAAAGAGAGTATTCCAGTCAACATCGTCAAAAGATTTCTCTAAGTCCACAAATGCTAGAAATGTAGCTTTGCCTTTCCTTAATCTATTTTGTAAGATAAGTCGTAGGGTTAGTATTGCCTCACGTGTTCCAACATTTCTGCGGAATCCGAACTGATCTTGGCCGAGGTCGACTTCTACCAGTTCTTCCATTCGTCTGTAAAGAATTCGCGTTAGTATTTTGCAGCTGTGACTTATTAAACTGATAGTTCGGTAATTTTCACATCTGTCAACACCTGCTTTCTTTGGAATTGGAATTATTATATTCTTCTTGAAGTCTGAGGGTATTTCGCCTGTCTCATACATCTTGCTCACCAGATGGTAGAGTTTTGTCAAGACCGGCTCTCCCAAGGCCGTCAGTAGTTCCAATGGAATGTTGTCTACTCCCAAGGCCTTGTTTCGACTCAGGTCTTTCAGTGCTCTGTCAAACTCTTCACGCAGTATCGTATCTCCCATTTCAACTTCATCTACATGCTCTTCCATTTCCATAATATTGTCCTCAAATACATCGCCGTTGCATAGACCCTCTATATATTCCTTCCATCTTTCTGCTTTCCCTTCTTTGCTTAGAACTGGGTTTTCATCTGAGCTCTTTATATTCATACAAGTGGTTCTCCTTTCTCCAAAGGTCTCTTTAATTTTCCTGTAGGCAGTATCTATCTTACCCCTAGTGAGATGAGCCTCTACATCCTTACATTTGTCCTTTAGCCATCCGTACTTAGCCATTTTGCACTTCCTGTCGATCTCATTTTTGAGACGTTTGTATTCCCTATACATTACACCAACCGAACAGCTTCTACTCTCTCGCCCAACAGAACAACCGCCCTCGACATCCTCTCAACTACTACTGCACCAGTGGAGGCGGCCGAATAATAATCTTTGGCGCTGTGACTCAGTGTAGCCACCTTTCATAATCCATGTTACTGTTGATCGATAGTGCTACCGGGACGTGTTGCGACACCTGTGACGAGATGTGAGGAGGAAACGGCCTGAAATGTGGCGAGACAATTCACGGCTCTCGCACCACGATAGCACGTGAGCAAATTCATCCCTGTTGGTGCGTGGCTGTTGCACAAGATACGAAATCACTGTGCTAGTTCATTCTCCATACTCCCCGGACCTGGCCCCTGCGGATTTTTCTTGAAATCCCCGTTTAAAGGACGAAGATTTTCAACGACAGACGAGATAAAAAAAATCTAGCAAGAGGCATACCAAGACTGCTTCCTGAAGTGGAAACGGCGTTGGGAGCGATATATCAACTGTCGGTGGGAGGATTTCCAAGGTCACCATGCGCAATAAGTGGCAGATAATCGCAGAAAAGTTTCGAGGTCAAAGTTCTGGAATTTTTTGAACAGACCTCGTAGTTACATGTACCGACTCGACAGAAAATCAGAAATGGTTCAAATGGCTCTGAGCACTATGGGACTTAACATCTATGGTCATCAGTCCCCTAGAACTTAGAACTAATTAAACCTAACTAACCTTAGGACATCACACAACATCCAGTCATGACGAGGCAGAGAAAATCCCTGACCCCGCCGGGAATCGAACCCGGGAACCCGGGCGTGAGAAGCGAGAACGCTACCGCACAACCACGAGCTGCGGACCGACAGAAAATCCTAGGAAGTTCTGGTATTACGTTAAATCAGTAAGTGGCTCGAAACAGCATATCCAGACACTCCGGGATGATGATGGTATTGAAACAGAGGATGACACGCCTAAAGCTGAAATACTAAACACCTTTTTCCAAAGCTGTTTCACAGAGGAAGACCGCACTGCAGTTCCTTCTCTAAATTCTCGCACAAACGAAAAAATGGCTGACGTCGAAATAAGTGTCCAAGGAATAGAAAAGCAACTGGAATCACTCAACAGAGGAAAGTCCACTCGACCTGACGGAATACCAATTCGATTCTACACAGAGTATGCGAAAGAAGTTGCTCCCCTTCTAACAGCCGTGTACCGCAAGTCTCTAGAGGAACGGAAGCTTCCAAATGATTGGAAAAGAGCACAGGTAGTCCCAGTTTTCAAGAAGGGTCGTCGAGCAGATGCGCAAAACTATAGGCCTACATCTCTGACATCGATCTGCTGTAGAATTTTAGAACATGTTTTTTGCTCGCGTATCATATCATATTTGGAAACTCAGAGTCTGCTCTTTAGGAATCAACATGGATTCCGGAAACAGCGATCGTGTGAGACCCAACTCGCTTTATTTGTTCATGAGACACAGAAAATATTAGATACAGGCTCCCAGGAAGATGCCATTTTCCTTGACTTCCGGAAGGCGTTCGATACAGTTCCGCACAGTCGCCTGATAAACAAAGTAAGAGCCTACGGAATATCAGACCAGCTGTGTGACTGGATTGAAGAGTTTTTAGCAAACAGAACACAGCATGTTGTTCTCAATGGAGAGACGTCTACAGACGTTAAAGTAACCTCTGCCGTGCCACAGGGGAGTGTTGCGGGACCATTGCTTTTCACAATATATATAAATGACCTAGTAGATAGTATCGGAAGTTCCATGCCGCTTTTCGCGGATGCTGCTGTAGTATACAGAAAAGTTGCAGCATTAGAAAATTGCAGCGAAATGCAGGAAGATCTGCAACGGATAGGCACTTGGTGCAGGGAGCGGCAACTGTCCCTTAACATAGACAAATGTAATGTATTGCGAATACATGGAAAGAAGAATCCTTTATTGTATGATTATATGATAGCGAAACAAACACTGGTAGCAGTTACTTCTGTAAAATATCTGGGAGTATGCGTGCAGAACGATTTGAAATGGAATGATCATATAAAATTAATTGTTGGTAAGGCGGGTGCCAGGTTGAGATTCATTGGGAGAGTCCTTAGAAAATGTAGTCCATCAACAAAGGAGGTGGCTTACAAAACACTCGTTCGACCTATACTTGAGTATTATTCGTCAGTGTGGGAACCGTACCAGATGGGGTTGACGGAGGAGATAGAGAAGATCCAAAGAAGAGCGGCGCGTTTCGTCACAGGGTTATATGGTAAGCGTGATAGCGTTACGGAGATGTTTAGCAAACTCAAGTGTCAGACTCTGCAAGACAGGCGCTCTGCATCGCGGTGTAGCTTGCTGTCCAGGTTTCGAGAGGGTGCGTTTCTTGATGAGGTATAGAATATATTGCTTCCCCCTACTTATACCACCTGAGGAGATCACGAATGTAAAATTCGAGCGCGCACGGAGGCTTTCCGGCAGTCGTTCTTCCCGCGAACCATAAGCTACTGGAATAGGAAAGGGAGGTAATGGTAGTGCCACGTAAAGTGCCCTCCGCCACACACCGTTGGGTGGCTTGCGGAGTATAAATGTAGATGTACATCATCAACAGTCGATTTGGGCAGCTTTAGAACGGTTGACATTTACCTGATGGATTTCTTGCTCACTTAGCATCCAATGACAAGTTGACCAACCCTTGCTCCTGCTACTGCATCTCTACTGACACCCCCCCCCCCTCTAATGGCATCTAACGGCCAATTCTGCATTACGTTTGGGTGCCCGATACAGATAGTGTATCCGTGTGCACTCACCTGGTGACGGGGATGGGCTTGCAGCAGTAGCGGCAGCACGGGAAACAGCAGCAGGGCCCCGTGACTGGCTGTATGGTGGCTGTGGACAGCCGCAGGGACAACTCCTCCTCGCCGCCCAGGTAGGCCACCAACAGCGAGAACATCTGGTAAAGGCACACCACGAACATGCCCTGCGTGACCACCTGCACCAGGAAGTGCGCGCGGGGCACCAGCACTGCCAGGTACGTGATGGTGGCTGACACCTGCAACAGCACAACCGCCACTGGGTCATCGAACACGGATACTTGGAAGATACTGGATGTGGTTCCACACAAATTAACCTGTATTCACATACACTGCGTGAGAAAGAAGGTGAAGCATCCAGCAGGCACGGTCATACACTGAAGAGCCAAAGAAACTAGTACACCTGCCTAATACTGTGTAGGGTCCCGGTGAGCGCACAGAAGTGCTGCAACACGACGTGGCATGGAATCGACTAATGACTGAAGTAGTTCAGGAGGGAGTTGACACCATGAATCCTGCAGAGCTGCCCATAAATCCCCAAAGCCGTCGGCACACGGACCGTGCATCCGAACGTTGAGCGTTGAGAGTGCCGAGTTTCTGATGTCGTAGTGTGGAATAGCACGCTCGGGAGTCTTTCCGAAAGTGCAGAGCAATATCTGGCATGTGAGATATTCTGAGCGTGGGTCTGAGCGTTGAACAATGAGAGGGCACAACGCCACTACGTCACAAGCACGCACTCTCCCTTCAGTACAGAGTTGTGAGGCGCCATATTGGCATTCATTTCAAGCCTATATGTATATATGTCGTTTCTGAGCACCAGCAAATTGAGAATCATTGGAAACCTGTTGTTAGTTGTGCGATTCGTTCCAATTAATTAATGAGAAACATCATGTTGTTGTTGTTGTTGTTGTGGTCTTCAGTCCTGAGACTGGTTTGATGCAGCTCTCCATGCTACTCTATCCTGTGCAAGCTTCTTCATCTCCCAGTACCTACTGCAACCTACATCCTTCTGAATCTGCTTAGTGTATTCATCTCTTGGTCTCCCCCTACGATTCTTACCCTCCACGCTGCCCTCCAGTACTAAATTGGTGATCCCTTGATGCCTCAGAACATGTCCTACCAACCGATTCCTTCTTCTGGTCAAGTTGTGCCACAAACTCCTCTTCCCCCCAATCCTATTCAATACCTCCTCATTAGTTATGTGATCTACCCATCTAATCTTCAGCATTCTTCTGTAGCACCACATTTCGAAAGCTTGTATTCTCTTCTTGTCCAAACTATTTACCGTCCATGTTTCACTTCCATACATGGCTACACTCCATACAAATATCGTCCATGTTTCACTTTCATACATCGCTACACTCCATACAAATACTTTCAGAAATGACTTGCTGACACTTAAATGTATACTCGATGTTACCAAATTTCTCTTCTTCAGAAACGCTTTCCTTGCCATTGCCAGTCTACATTTTATATCCTCTCTACTTCGACCATCATCAGTTATTTTGCTCCCCAAATAGCAAAACTCATTTACTACTTTAAGTGTCTCATTTCCTAATCTAATACTCAACATCACCCGACTTAATTCGACTACATTCCATTATCCTCGTTTTGCTTTTGTTGGTGTTCATCTTATATCCTCCCTTCAAGACACCATCCATTCCGTTCAACTGCTCTTCCAAGTCCTTTGCTGTCTCTGACAGAATTACAATGTCATCGGCGAACCTCAAAGTTTTTATTTCTTCTCCATGGATTTTAATACCTACTCCGAATTTTTCTTTTGTTTCCTTTATTGCTTGCTCAATATACAGATTGAATAACATCGGGGAGAGGCTACAACCCTGTCTTACTCCCTTCCCAACCACTGCCTCCCTTTCATGTCCCTCGACTCTTATAACTGCCATCTGGTTTCTGTACAAATTGTAAATAGCCTTTCGCTCCCTGTATTTTACCCCTGCCACCTTTAGAATTTGAAAGAGAGTATTCCAGTCAACATTGTCAAAAGCTTTCTCTAAGTCTACAAATGCTAGAAACGTAGGTTTGCCTTTCCTTAATCTTTCTTCTAAGATAAGTCGTAAGCTCAGTATTGCCTCACGTGTTCCAAGAATTTCTACGGAATCCAAACTGATCTTCCCCGAGGTCGGCTTCTACCAGTTTTTCCATTCGTCTGTAAAGAATTCGTGTTAGTATTTTGCAGCTGTGGCTTATTAAACTGATAGTTCGGTAATTCTCACATCTGTCAACACCTGCTTTCTTTGGGATTGGAATTATTATATTCTTCTTGATGTCTGAGGGTATTTCGCCTGTTTCATACATCTTGCTCACCAGATGGTAGAGTTTTGTCAGGACTGGCTCGCCCAAAGCCATCAGTAGTTCTAATGGAATGTTGTCTACTCCCGGGGCCTTGTTTCGACTCAGGTCTTTCAGTGCTCTGTCAAACTCTTCACGCAGTATCCTATCTCCCATTTCGTCTTCGTCTACATCCTCTTCCATTTCCATAATATTGTCCTCAAGTACATCGCCCTTGTATAAACCTTCTATATACTCCTTCCACCTTTCTGCCTTCCCTTCTTTGCTTAGAACTGGGTTGCCATCTGATGTCTTGATATTCATACAAGTGGTTCTCTTATCTCCAAAGGTCTCTTTAATTTCCCTGTAGGCAGTATCTATCTTACCCCTAGTGAGATAAGCCTCTACATCCTTACATTTGTCCTCTAGCCATCCCTGCTTAGCCATTTTGCACTTCCTGTCGATCTCATTTTTGAGACGTTTGTATTCCTTTTTGCCTGCTTCATTTACTGCATTTTTATATTTTCTCCTTTCATCAATTAAATTCAATATTTCTTCTGTTACCCAAGGATTTCTACTAGCCCTCGTCTTTTTACCTACTTGATCCTCTGCTGCCTTCACTATTTCATCCCTCAAAGCTACCCATTCTTCTTCCACTGTATTTCTTTCCCCCATTCCTGTCAATTGTTCCCTTATGCTCTCCCTGAAACTCTGTACAACCTTCTTTCAGTTTATCCAGGTCCCATCTCCTTAAATTCCCACCTTTTTGCAGTTTCTTCAGTTTTAATCTACAGGTCATAACCAATAGATTGTGGTCAGAGTCCACATCTGCCCCTGGAAATGTCTTACAATTTAAAACCTGGTTCCTAAATCTCTGTCTTACCATTATATAATCTATCTGATACCTTTTAGTATCTCCAGGGTTCTTCCATGTATACAACCTTCTATCATGATTCTTGAACCAAGTGTTAGCTATGATTAAGTTGTGCTCTGTGCAAAATTCTACCAGGCGGCTTCCTCTTTCATTTCTTAGCCCCAATCCATATTGACCTACTACGTTTCCTTCTCTCCCTTTTCCTACATCATATTCACGGCAAAAGAATTATTGTAACGAGCGTATTATGAAAGTAGGCTATTTGAAGGCAGCGACACATTGAAGATCCACCCAAAACGCATTGTTCTTCCTACAATTTGTTATAATTAAATTTCAATTAATAACATAATTATCTACGATTAACGTCTTTAGATAGAGGTAAAGCAGTATTTTAAGGTGTATCAGCCTGTCGTTGGTTTAGCTGCCGGCACTGTAGCTCAGCGTGTTCGGTCAGAGAGCCCGTTGGCCTCTGTAATAAAAAAACTGAGTGGAAGGATCAACCACCGAACTTGAACAATATGTCTTGCGACGTCCGCAACGACCAAACACAACGATCAACAAGGAAACAAAAAAGCGTAATGAGTAGCGTCTCTGTCCATTAATGAGTATTGGTTGGTGCGGTGATTCGCGTCGTAACACTCCCAAATTTTTTTCCTAACATTCGCGTTTTATTTAGTTCTGATACTTTATTATTAGTTTAATATAAGTATATGCTATAATATCTGATGTTATGTAAATATAAGTTCACCTTTTCTTGAGGGGTGACTTTGTTCGATTGGCTTAATTACAGGACAGCTTGCGCTACTTGTATAAAGATATTTTGCTCCTTTTTCTTTTACGCTTCGTAATTCACATGTTGCAGAGATAATGCTACTGGGTAGGAACAGTGATCAAGTAAGACTGACCTCGGGGTTGTACTAAAATGTGGAAATGATGAAATAATGTTTATCTTATTTGGAGTAGTATTCCAAATTTGTAATGCACTGTTTGTAATGGAACTTTTATAAGCCTGTGTCCTTATTGATTGGACGTGGTACTTTCCTTTTCGTGGACGATGGAGGAAATGTGCGTTTTAATGGAGCTAACGTGGGAATTTTACGCGCGCCCGTTGAGTAAACAGTGTGATTTACGAAATAGAAACCTCCCTCAGCTGCCGCTGGAGTGCGTTGCGACCGCGTATACCACGTTGGGGTCCCACGTACCGTGTGCACAAGTCGCATCGTTCAGCAGCACGTTGAACTTGGCACGCTCAACGTTGACGTTCGACAACACGGTCCGTGTGCCGACGGCTTAAGAGTACGAGAGGGTGGAGATCTCTTCAGAACAGAATGTTGCAAGAAATCCTACATATAATTTTCATGTATGGAGACTTTGGCGGCCAGCGGAAGTGAACTCAGAAGAGCGTTCCCGGAGCCACTATATAGCAATTCTGGACGTTTGAGGTGTCGCATTGTCCTGCTGGAATTGTCCAAGTCCGTCGGAATGCACAATGGACACGAATGGATGCAGGTGATCAGACAGGATGCATACGTGCGTCTCACCTGTCGGAGTCGTATATAGACGTACCAAGGGTCCCACATCACTCCAACTACACACGCCCAACATCATTATAGAGACTCCACCAAGCTGAACAGTTCCCTGCTAACATGCATTGTCCATGGATTCATGAGGTTATCTCCATAGCCAAACACGTCCATCTGCTCGATACAATTGAAAACGAGACTCATCCAACATATTTCCAGTCAATAGTCCAATGTCGGTGTTGACAGGTCCACCGACATCGGACTGTTGATGACCGGACACATGCTGCCTGGTCCGACGAGTCTCGTTTCAAATTGTGATGAAGTGGATGGACGTGTACGGGTATGGAGACAACCTCATGAATCCATGGACCCTGCGAGGTGTAAGACTTTGTGTCACGAAGTTATTAAGGGTACACGAGTGCTCCTTCAGCTCCGAAAGCCCGTGTCGATGATACTTCATTGAATGGTTTGCAAGCTGACACATCTTGATGACCCAGCATTGAAGTCTGCAGCAATTTGCGAAAGGGTTACACTTCTGTCTCACTGAACGATCCTCTTCAGTCGTCGTTGGTCCCATTCGTGCAGGATCTTTTTCTGGCCACAGCAGTTTCAGAGATTTAATGTTTTACCAGATTCCTGATGTTCGTGAAAAGGTCGTATCGGAAAATCCCCACTTCATCGTTACCTCAGTGATACTGTGTCCCATCGCTTGTGCGACGAATATAACAGCTCGTGCAAACTCAATTAAATCTTGATAACCTACCATTGCAGCAGCAGTAACCGATCTAACAACTGCGCCAGACACTTGTTGTCTTACAGGGTGTTGCACTCAAACCTCATTGATTTCAGGGACCCAGGAGAGAAAAATCACGGTAGATACGACAATGAAAAATGCACCTGATTGTAGAGCCTCTCAAAGAATTTGTATTTCCGCGTCAGAAGTGCCAAGTATCGTCGCCAGAGTGCAACATGGTCGCATGAAGTGAAAATGGCGACTCCACAGCAGTGCGCACAAGCAGTAGTGTGGTTTGCAGGAACAAAATCGCCGATTCCTATGCAAAGAAATTATCGTCGTGAGTATGAATGTGATCCACCTGATGTGAAAACAACTACGGAATGGTATAGGAAGTTTCTGGCAACAATTTGCTGCGGATATGCTGCAGCATATTGATATGGATGCCAGCTACCTGGAAAGATGTTTATTCTTAAATGAGGAAACCTTTTATCTATCAGAAAGGGTTAATGGGCATAATGTCGGATTTGGGGTTCGCAACATCCGCACGTTGTCATTGAACATGTTTGTGATAGCTCTAAACTGAACGTCTGGTGCGGGCTAATGCACGACAGGATTGTTGGACCGATCTCCTTTGCGCAACAAACAGTGAATGGGTTAGTGCATCATTACATGTTGGAGCAGTTTTTGTACCCTCAGATACAAGATTTGCAACCCAACATCATTTTTCAGCAAGATGGAGCTCCGCCACATTCGCAAGTTCCTGGATAGGAAATTTCCCAATCGTTGGATCGGACGTGGAGGACCCATTGTCTGGCCGGCACGTTCACCCGACATTACGCCGCTTGATTTCTTCATGTGGGGATTCGTAAAGGACCGCGCGTATGCGACCAAAGTGGGCGATATTCCTACGTTGCGACATCATATCTCTAATGCGACTGCAACAATAACACAGGAAATGTTACAAAGAACTTGGCAAGAAATTGAATGTAGACTCGATATTCTTAGTGCTACAAATGGTTCACATGTAGAAGTGTATTGATGATAAATAAATAAATTCTGTGAGATGCTCTACAATGTGGTGCATTTTCATTGTTGTATCTACGTTTTTTTCCTGGGTTTGAAATCAGGGACACCCTTTATATAGGCGCTGCCGACCGCAGCGCCGTATTCTGCCTGTTTACGTATTTCTGTATTTTAACACGCATGCCTATACCAATTTCTTTGGTGCTTCATTGCATATAAGTGTGCCTCGTACACATACAAAACAATGTATGTGTAACTGATTAGACTTGCCATTCTCCGTGGCAGGTAGAATTAGCCATCTCTGTTGATCCATTGTGGGCAGGAGTCAGCGGCTGGTCAAGTATTTAACAATGAAATTTGCCTACAGCCGTGCCATTGAGATGTTATTTTATTCTATTTTTGCTAGCAGTTTCAGCATTAAATTATACCATCTTCAGGCCCCACTTGCATGTCTCAAAAATAAACACTATTGGCATACTGGGCTATATGTTCCAGCTTGTCATGAATTCAAAACCGGATCCCAAGTGGCTCAACTCTTCGAAGGAAGCACTTGGGATATAGTTTAGAAATAACAACATCCAGGAAAATATGGCCCAGTATGCCAATATCATTTATTTTTTAGAAATGTATATGGGGCCTGAAAATGGCACATGGAATGCCGGAACTGGTAGCAAAACTAAAGTAAATTAAAACCTCAACTGCACATCTGTTGATGAATTTCATTGTTAAAAAGCGTACACCATGTTGAGTCATGCGACCCGGCCTGGTAGGATACATAAGGGGCATGAACAGAGTCCCGTGTTCGAACAGTTTGCTACGGGAACAGGAAAAGAGGGAAGAGACAATATTACGCAAAGTACCCTCCGCCACACACCGTAAGGTGGCTTGCGAAGTATGGATTTAAATATGGATTAAAAACGGTTCTGCATCCAACGAAGGTGATGCTTGCGTTTGCTACACCTCCAAAACAACGGCCTTGCCGAAGACCCTTAGGGTTCTTGATTCTCGCAGTCGATTTCTAAAATTTGTTGTATTTACTGGGGAATAAAATTAATATACTTGTGTTTAACGGTAACAATTTTAATAATATGTGCAATTACTGCGAATCATTAACGAGTTTATTATGCAGTAAACATGTCTCAATAATTAACTTTGAATCTAAGACATGCAAATGAGCTGAATTTACTCTCTTTGGGACCAGCAGAGTAATCCTTGCCTACAACACACTGCTTCGGCCTTATCACCACTTTAAAGTTCATGTGACGTCCATATTACGTCGTTAGTGGAATGTTCTGTAACTGTAACTGCTTTACTAAGATGGTAAATGATGTGAAGATGTTGAAAATAAGATGTTAATAACGATGTGACAGTAGTTTGACAGTTCCACTCTTACGAAGCTAAATTTACTCTTGAAAGAAAATAAGAATGGAAAGTTGCCTTGTTACACCCACTCCACAAAAAGGTAATAAACAGGATGTAAGCAACTACAGAGGGATCCCTTTAGTAGGGTATAAAGTACTTTCCAATATTTTATTAATAGAAACAACACTAACAGTCATTGAGGTGAATATAAGGTGGTTTTAGGAAGGGAAGGTCATACTCAGAACAAATATTTAATCCTAAGTCAGTAATTCGCCACAGAGTACTTAATTCAAAGGACATTATAGCTATGTTTGTGGATTTAAAACAGGCTTTTGATTCTGTTGACAGAGAAGTTATACATAAAATAATTCGAGTATTTGGAATAGTTTAAACTGGCGAACTTAATACGTGAAACACTTACAGTCTGTACAGCTAAATTTCTGGGACAAATTTCACAGCCTTTCAAAATAAAAACAGGCGTATGACAAGGTAACAGCCTATCCACAATTATTTTTATAGTGTGCTAGAGCAAACAGTGCGAACGTGGAACGAAAAACTTATTGAACACAAGAGCTCGCCTATAAGGTTAGGAAGACGAAGCAAAAAGATTGAAATCAACAATCTTGCATTTGCAGATGATTTTGCTGTATTTTCCGAAAACGTGGCATCTGCTATAACACAAATAAATCTCCAGGAAGAAATGGCCAGAAGACCTGAGAACTGGCTTAACAATTTCCGCAGAAAAAATAAACGAAATCTTAAGGACGCTCCAAACTTCCTGAAAACAGATATTGGCCAAATAGAGAGGGTAAAAATATTCAAATGTCTATGGGAAATAGTCCAAGAAAATGCTTTGGAAAAATCTGCAATACAGGAAAGGTTGCATAAAATGGGGGGAGCATATGGTATCACAAAGGCCTCTACAATAAAAAGTGTCGATCGAAAAATGCAAAAATAAGGCATTACAACACAGTAGTGAAGCCAGAATGCCTATATGAAAGCGATTGTCCGGCAGTAAACTATAATTTAGATAAATTAGAAGTACTAGAAAGGCGAATTATAAGGAATATACTAGGACCACAAAATATCTCAAACGTAATAAGAAAAAGAAGACTCATGTTTTATGGACATTTATTTCGAATGCAAGACGTAGAAAAACTAATAATATTTTCAAATGTTTGTGGGATAAGTAGTCCACGACAAACTGTGTCAACGAAGTAAAAAAGGATTTAGAAAGAAACAATCTAAAAACAGAAGATATGAACAACAGAAGCGTTTCGGGAAAAAGTATTGAAAATGGAAGGATTCCATGATGAACAAGAACCAAACATACATATGTCAATTCGAAGAGAAACAAGAGAAACCCTGAAAGTTTTTTTTTTTTTCATCATGTATACCGCCAGCGTAGTTTGGAAATTTGCCGATAGTTAGCGATAGTCGCAAACATGGTGAGTTCAGGGGTTGAGCGAGCTTTCTGTGTGTTGGGGTTCGACAAAAACAAGTGTGCTACAGCTGTTTAACGGATGTTTAGAACCAAGTACGGTAAGAAGCCACCAACAAGGAAGGCAATTTGCCACTGGCACAACAAATTCTTTAAGACGGGTTGTTTGTGTCCGGCAATAAGAAGCGGACGTCCCAGTGTGAGTGAAGTGAACATGGAGCGCGTACGGGAGACATTTATAAGGAGTCCAAAGAAATCGGTGCGTCGTGCATCACGTGAACTCGGAATGGCTCCAATGAGCATGGAAAGTCCTCCGACGGAAGCTGTCCATCAAAGCATTCAGATTGGAGCTAGTGCAGAAGCTCAATGACGACGACGAAGACAAGCGTTTTGAGTTATGTTCGCAGTTGCAACAATTGAATGAGGATGGGGATGGCATTGTTCATCGCTTAATTTTTAGCGGTGAAGCCACTTTTCACACGAATGGGAAAGTGAACAGGCGTAGTTGTTGAATCTGGGGTACAAAACATCCTTATGAATGCATTGAATTTGAGCGTGGTTTCCCGAATGTAAATGTTTTTTGTGCCTTGTCACGTCGAAAACTGTACGGCCATTCTTCTTCTCCGAGAGCACTGTCGCTGGATATTCCTACTTGGACATGTTGCAGCAATGGCTGATGCCTCAAATTCAATCGGACTCTCCGTTCATCTTTCAGCAGGATGGGCCTCCACCCCATTTTCATCGTGGAGTTCATGGGTACCTGGACACGGAGCTGCCGCATCGATGGATTGGCCGTGCTACAGAAGGGGACAGCTGTTTCATGAAATGGCCTCCCCAATCACGAGATCTCACTAATTGTGATCTTTTTCTGTGGGGACACATTAAACATATGGTGTACGTACCGCCTCTACCGCGTGATGTAGCAGAGCTCCGCGAGAGAATACGGGAAGCGACTGCCACAGTCGACGATGCCATGCTGGGACAGGTATGGCAACAATTCGATTACCGTATTGACGTCTGCTGGGTCACTCATGGTTCGCATATCAAATGTTAGTAAAAAAACTTTCAGAATTTCTCTTCAGAATGCAATATCTAAGGCATCTTTAAATTGTTTAGTTCTTGTGGAGTAAATAATTGAAAGTGTCCCCGGACTTTATGTACAAGCGTACTCAAAGGACTCTAGACAGTTAAAGATTTTTGGAGTAACTAGTACCACCTACTGTGACAAATTCGCGGCTTGCTGTTTCTCGTGTTCAGAAACAATTCATTACAAATCGTAAGCTGATTCAAGTTCGTGAGTGACGTTAAAAATACCACTACGAACAGATTATCTTTAGTAAGACCACCTAGTATGAAGTTGTTGTTGTGGTCTTCAGTCCTGAGACTGGTTTGATGCAGCTCTCCATGCTACTCTATCCTGTGCAAGCTTCTTCATCTCCCAGTACCTACTGCAATCTACATCCTTCTGAATCTGTTTAGAGTATTCATCTCTTGGTCTCCCACTACGATTTTTACCCTCCACGCTGCCCTCCAGTACTAAATTGGTGATCCCTTGAAGCCTCAGAGCATGCCCTACCAACCGATACCTTCTTCTAGTCAAGTTGTGATACAAACTACTCTTCTCCCCAATTCTGTTCAATACCTCCTCATTAGTTATGTGATCTACCCATCTAATCTTCAGCATTCTTCTGTAGCACCACATTTCGAAAGCTTCTATTCTCTTCTTGTCTAAACTATTTATCGTCCATGTTTCACTTCCATACATGGCTACACTCCATACAAATACATTCAGAAACGACTTCCTGACATTTAAATCTATACTCGATGTTAACAAATTTTTCTTCCTCAGAAATGCTTTTCTTGCCATTGCCAGTCTACATTTTATATCCTCTCTACTTCGACCATATCAGTTATTTTGCTCCCCAAAGAGCAAAACTCCTTTACTACTTCATTTCCTAATCTAATTCCCTCAGCATCACCCGACTTAATTCGACTACATTCCATTATCCTCGTTTTGCTTCTGTTGATGTTCACCTTATACCCTCCTTTCAAGACCCTGTCCAATCCGTTCAACTGCTCTTCCAAATCCTTTGCTGTCTCTGACAGAATTACAATGTCATCGGTGAACCTCAAAGTTTTTATTTCCTCTCCAGGGATTTTAATACCTACTCCGAACTTTTCTTTTGTTTCCTTTATTGCTTGCTCAATACACAGATTGAATAACATCGGGGATAGGCTACAACCCTGTCTCACTCCCTTCCCAACCACTGCTTCCCTTTCGTGTCCCTCAACTCTTATAACTGCCATCTGCTTTCTGTACAAATTGTAGATAGCCTTTCGCTCCCTGTATTTTACTCCTGCCACCTTCAGAATTTGAAAGAGAGTGTTCCAGTCAACATTGTCAAAAGCTTTCTCTAATTCTACAAATGTTAGAAACGTAGGTTCGCCTTTCCTTAATCTTTCTTCTAAGATAAGTCGTAGGGTAAGTATTGCCTCACGTGTTCCAACATTTCTACGGAATCCAAACTGATCTTCCCCGAGGTCGGCTTCTACCAGTTTTTCCATTCGCCTGTAAAGAATTAGCATGAAGTATCGCACTTTATTCAAAGTGATGCGCACACTGAAAGACGAAAAAACGGTCCACCACGAAGGAATCACCCTAATGGGATGGAAGTCCATAGGTATGATGTACAGACAAACAAATGATTAAAATTTCAGAAAAATTGGATGAGTTGTTAGAGAGCGAAACCTTCACAGATAGAGTAAATCAGTAACTTGTTGGTCCGACTTTGGCCCTTATGTAAGCAATATTCGGCTTGGCGTTGATTGATAGAGCTGTTGAATGTCCTCCTGAGGATAAACGTGCCAAATTCTGTCCAATTGGCGCGTTAGATCGTCAAAATGCCGAACTGTTTGACGAACCTGCCAAAGATGCTCCAAACTTTCTCAATTTGGAAGAGATCCATTGGCCTTGCTAGCCAAAGTAAGATTTGGCAACCACGAATGCAAGCAGAATTATCTTAGCCCAGGTTGGCTAGCCATGAATGGCAACAAAAGCAGGCGTAGAATATCGTGGGCGTTTCACTGTGTTATAAGGGTGCCGCAGATGAAAGCCAAAGGGGTACTGCTATGAAAAGAAATGGCGCCTCAGACCGTCACCCCTGGCTGTCGTGCCTATGGCGGCCGACAGTCAGGTTGGTAACTCACTACAGTCCAGGACCTCTCCTGATACATCTTCGCTGGTGATCGGGGCTCAGTCCTAAGTGGGTGCCACCAGTGAAGACAATTCCTCTCCAGTCAATGTGACTCCAGGCGCCCTGGACAGTCCAACTTGACTGTCGCCCGCCATACGACCCAACCACTATACTCCATTCACGGAAACAAGAGACGTGCTGTAAACACGGCAAGGAGCGTGACCACAGCGCTGCTGTAGTGGGGTGTACAAGGCAGAGGCGTCAGAAATTAAAAAATTTAAGTCGTGTTTTTTCATAATTTGGCACCTGAACATGATAAAGTTAACCGAGAACTACCTTCCGACACCTTTTTTTACATTACATTACAATTTATTGTCACTGAAAAAGAGAAATATTTAAGCTTTCAGGAAAAGTTGTTTTTTTCGCGTTACTCTATATTTATCACGCCATATCTCCTCAACTGTGTGTCGCACAGCAAAATAATTTTATATTTGCCTTCAGTACTATATGTTGATGACGTCTGCAAATTTTCTGCCCAATAGAGTCAGTAATAGTGAAGTAATAAATTAAAATCTCACGTCTGATGCAGAACTTTTACCAAATCATCACCCGAAACTTTTCCCCTTTAAATTTTTTGTGAGGGTGTAAGCGAGATAAGTTTCAGAAAGGTCTGAATTTAATTTTGTAGTTTGTTCGAATGCGATGGGTGCAACCGTTTGTCCTTTATGAGCGATGCATTGTGCTGTTCGCAGGCGCGGCGCTCAGCCAGTGTGGCCGTATCAGTTGCAGGTGTGAGCTCGTCAGTGGGTGTTGTACAGCGGCGATTTCAGGATATCTTAAGTTCATCTGTAAAGACGCTTGAAAGACTAGTTGTTGATTATTAGAGTAAGTATATGTGTTTGTAGTCACGCTGAGCATTCACTGTTTATGTGCGCATCCAGTAGCATCACATGGTTTGTTATTTTATATATTCAGTTATTTCATTAGCATCACATACGGCTGTCCTCATTATGTCATCCACGGATTCAGCGAGCGAGGTCGACGTGTCAGTTCTGAGTCCACGAAAGAAGCGAGCAAAGAAGGAATCATTAAGTTCTTCTGAGAAGCACATGGTGCTTAATGTGTATAAAACGGAACGTTACATCCAGAGCAGTCGATGAGTGACATTGTTTCGAAAACAGCTGAAGCTACAGGTGTTGGACGTTCTTCAGTGTATCGTGTGATAAGTGAATACAAGGCCACACACTCTTTGAAGTCTCCCAAGAAAGGAAAATTACGACAGAAACTTTCTGAAAGTGTTGATGACTTCGATAAAAATGCGATACGAAGGAAAGTACACGAATTTTTTCTCGTAACGAATTGTCAACAATTGACAAAGTGCTACAGTCGTGAACGAAGATGCAGATCTGGGCAATTTTCGGAGAACTACATTTTATAAGTTATTGAGAGAAATGAATTCCAAATGTGTCTTGCGTGGGCGCGATAGCTTGCTAATAGACAGGGATGACATCATTTTATGGAGGCGGCGTTATCATCGAATCATTAAACAGTTGAGAGATGAAGGCAGACCCATTTACTATTTGGACGAGACGTGGGTGAACGCAGGACATACCCGAAGTTACGTCTGGGTAGATGACACTATAAATTCCTCAAAACAAGCGTTTCTGTCCGGATTATCCACCGGAAGCAAGGGCCCATCAGGTAAAGGGAAACGTCTGATTAGCGCACACATTGGCAGCAAAGCAGGGTTCGTTGAAGGATATTTGTGGACTTTCGAATGCAAGAAAAGTGGAGATTATCACGAGGAGATGTGCGCCGAAACCTTCGAGAAGTGGTTTCAAGATGTTCTTCCTCGGTTTCACGAAAATGCAGTTATTATTCCTGATAACGCGCCGTACCATTCTCGGAGAAAAGAAAAAGTTCCCAATGCGAATTCCAATAAGCACGAAATATCAGAGTGGCTAAAATCTAAAAACATCGATTTCGAAGACGGTATGTTGAAGAAAGAAATTTTAGATATAGTTAAAAATCACAGAACAGCGTACAACGAATACGCAATAGATGAAATGGCGAAGAATGCAGGGAAAACTGTTCTCAGAATTCCTCCGTACCACTGTGAATTAAACGCCATCGAGTTAGTGTGGGCCAGAATCAAAGGCTATGTTGCAGCGAAAAACAAAACATACAAAATGCCAGAAGTTAAAGTACTGCTAGAAGAAGCAGTTAAGAACAGTGACTGCAGAGGATTGTAACAAATGCGTCCTCCATGTCGTAGAAAAAGTGGAAACTCAAATGTGGAAATTACACTGCATTATAGAGGAGAGAGAGGAGCGGTTTGTTATGAACCCCAATGAAAACAGTTCAAGTTCGATAGAGTGAACCTTGTTTCGTCCTTTATCATTATTATTACTGGTATTGTTATTAAAATTAACAATTAATTGTGTTTGAATGGAGCGTTTTGTTGGCAACCTGAATGAAACTAAATCTGCTTCGACAGAATGAACTCAGCTTAACATTATTGTTAAATTTATTTCGTACATTGAGCCCAGGTTTCTCACGGTCCGCTGTGACAGCTCCGCAGCCAGTCGAACGCCGCCAGCTGCAAAGCGTGCGCCAAGGATTTTCCACACCCCTACGTATCACGTGAACACCGAGTGCTTTCTCTGGAAACGAGCGTAGTCGCTCACGTGACACTGTTTATGTTTCGTCCCAGCTCTCGGTGAATACACCTTAGGAGTAGTGATGGGCTAAACTGCGATTTTCCGATATCAGTGATTTCTGTGAATGCTACTTTTCAGTATCTGTTATTCTTAACTGCGATTTGTCGCAGTTAAGAGTCGCAGTTAAGGAACATAGGTCGTGTATCCCTCCGCCACTGCTATTTCTGCGATTTCTGCTACTTCCGCGATTTCTGTGACTTCTGTGACTTCTGCTACTTCTGCGATTTCTGTGACTTCTGCGATTTCTGTGACTCCTGCGATTTCTGCGACTTACCACTGTATGAAAAAGTTACATCTGTCAACACAGAAAATTGCATCGCAACAAACCTGTCATTGGCAAGTATGTTTTACGTTTTTTCTTCCGTTGGCTTTAATTTTGTATTAAAGAAACAACTGTGAAAATATTAATAGTGTAATTAATATGTAAGTAGCCGTACAGTATCGTAATAGTTCGAATTTAGAAAATGAATTCTAACATATTGTTATGTTCACAGGTACCTGAACTACATTTCAGTCACTCAGTAAAGTGATAACTCAAAATATCATTGTCAACAGATCCGAAGAAATTGCCACTGCGTCTTTAGACCGTTTTCGTCAGACGAGAGGTTAGTTTCTAAGCGTTTCGATGGACTTAATTACTTCAATGAGATCGTTCTTGCAAATGTGATATTCATTATAGCAAATATTAGCAATCTACTCTATCAATTATATTGCTAGTAATTAATGACAGCAAAAATTGTTTAATAATCCTTGTGTTTTTGCAGACACAGTTCTGACTCTGATTACTGGTTGCTGTACGTATCTATCCACATCAAGGCTGTTGGGAGAGACTCGTGAAGATTCAAGACAGCTCTTAGAGGATTTGCAGTTTAAAAGGGAAATAATTGTGAAATAAGTGTGTGAATGATTAAACTGTGTTTTATTGAAGTTGTTGTGCGATTTTAAAGGAATAATAAATGTCAAATACAGTGAGTGAATAATAAAAATCTCATTTTCCACATGTTTAAGCCGTCCTATACCCATAATTTTCCGCCACTTACTATTGGTAAACACTTGTTGGAGAGTGACATGCTGCCCCCCCCCCCCCTTCTCCACAATCTTGTTGTGACACTGACCTGTAACATATCCCGAAGTCTACAATATGCGTTTTGAGGCTGTTGATATGAAAGTGGGAAGTACAGATCTTCCAGTTAAATCAGGAATAGCTTAAGTGCATTACTTGAAAGTAACACAGGAAAAGCTTACTTATGTAGGTGTTAGTAGTGTCGGCAAAAAGTTCTTGTGTGTGAAGTTGCTATGTAGAACACCAGGTGTAAAGCTTTTCTCCCGAGTCTTGAACTGTGTCGGAACAAAAGTGAGGCATTCATATGACTGTTTTCATTTCTCTACACTTATACAGATGTCTGAGTTCTGCTGTGTTAACATTGCAAAGTCCTGTAGGCATGTGGAGTATTAACCAAAACTGTCATATTGGAAGCAGAATCAAACATTTGTTACGTTACTTGATATTTTCAGGAGAAAAGGGCAATGTTGCTTCTTATTAATATAATACATTCAGAGTCACAGCAGTATTTGACCAACCATAACTGATGCTGAATGTGCATGTCGTCATATAATATGAAAGGCTTATTTCAATAGTGGTACAAGTCCATTACCTCCACTTTTCTGTCTATAATGCTTCTGAAATTAGTGATCCAAACAAACATAAATAAAGGTTCATCTCTAGCAAGAAGCCATATGCTTGAATATTTCTGGTATCTCAACTGCAAATTTTTCAGCGCTCATTTAACTTTACGACTCTGTATCTCAAAATGAACAAAAATGGACTTGTACCACTATTGAAATAAGCCCTTCATATGCACACACAGCACATCGATCTCGTGAGGCACAAGGCTCTCATAACGAAGTACGTACGTCGTTCAACAGATGACACTAGGGAAAGTATGTTAACTGCGCTTTTTAGTTGCTACTTGCGACTCTTAGTTGCGATTTGTCACAGAAATCGCAGTTTGAGTCGGTAGCGAATAGCGTAGTATGAACTTTGCTCAACAGATGGGAGTGCTAACTGCGCTTTTTAGTTGCTACTTGCGACTCTTACTTGCGATTTGTCACGGAAATCGCAGTTGGACTCAATAGTGTATCGCAGAGATGGGCGTAGTACGAACTTTGACCCACAGATGGCACTGTTAACCGCGCTTTCTAGTTGCTACTTGCGACTCTTAGTTGCGACTTGTCACGGAAATCGCAGTTAGACTCCATAGCGTACCGCAGAGATGGACGTAGTACGAACTTTGGCCAACAGATGCCACTGTTAACCGCGCTTTTTAGATGCTACTTGCGACTCTTAGTTGCGACTTGTCACTGAAATCGCAGAAAGCAGTGCTAAATTCGACCAATAGATGGCTCACGTCTTTGAATGTGAAATACTTATTGCGACTGCTAACTGTGACTGAAATCGCAGTTAGATTCTGTAAAGTTGCTACTGTGATATCTGTGACTTCTCAGTCACTGTGATTTCTAACAGATACGCGATTTCCTGCCCGCCACTACTTAGGAGTGAAGCCCTTGGGTGCCATGTCTTTTCGTAGCGGGACCCGTTTGGTCGTCACCTTCTTCACCCTCAATGCCAACGATTCTTCCCTCACAAGGAGAAGTCTCCAGTGGTGCGATCGACATTTTGAAATTATCTGTACAGCGACGTAGGTTAAGATCCCAGGTATCGCACACTGCAGCCATACACCCTGGTGGGCCCTCGTTTGCAAGTAATTGACAAAATAAAACTTCGGAATTTTGTGCAATACGTAAGAATCTTAAAAAATATAAGTCTAGTAATGCTGTTATGTGGTGTAATAATTTGGATAACAGCTCCTCGTGTAGGAGGTTGTGAGTTCAAATATCGTCAGGTTGTCACATTTTATTTTGAATAAAATGTTTCGGTTTCCGACCGCGTCAATTGGTTAAAACTACACGAGCTTTCGGCCAACCACTCCTTGGCCATTTTCAAGTGGTATGACTGCCAGTGGGCTGTTGGTGCGCCCTTATATACGCTAGCTGCCGGCTGTGACGTCACTGGTGCCCTCGACATTGCCTTATATGGGCATGTTTTGAGTCGGCGTTCGATGTGCCCTCTTCAACCGCGCGATCGCTGGATCCCACGCAGCGCTGAGCTGCAAGCCACCGTCTCTATTCAGGGTGTTTGCGGTAATTTTTATTTCAATAGCTTCCTTTATTAAACTGTCCCAGAAGCCGTTAGTGCGAGCCACGACAGAGGTATCGTCAAATTTTATGTGGTGACCGTTTTCTAACGCATGCTCAACTAACGCAGATTTCTCTGGATAGCGTAGGCGATAATACCTCTCATGTTATTTCCTGCGTTGTTCCACAGTGCGCACTGTTTGTCCGATGTACTTCTGGCCACACTCACAAGGTATTACGTAGACTCCAGGTGTTCTGAGACCTACAGCGTCCTTAACTGGTCTCAGTAGTTGACGGATTTTCGTTGGAGGCCTGAAGATCGATTTGATCTTGTGTCTTTTCAACAGGCGGCTTATCTTGCCCGACACAGAGCCACAGAATGGCAGCAAAGCAAGTTTCTTTTCCTGCTCTTCGTCGGTGGTCTTATTCCGATATTTCCCAGAAATCACTTCTTTCACTTGATGGGTGCTGTAGCCGTTATTCCTGAAAACCTTGCATAGGTGGCTCAGTTCGTGGGGCAGGTTGTCGTCGTCTGATATTACTCTTGCACGATGCACCAATGTTTGCAATACTACGCGCTTCTGTGCTGGATGATGATGGCTGGTGGCGTGCAGGTACAGGTTGTGTGGGTGGGTTTTCTGTAGACGCTGTGGCCAAGTCACCCATTTCGTTTACGGTGGACAAGGACGTCGAGGAAGTTCAATGCATTATCTTTTTCCACCTCCATGGTGAACTGGTTATACTGTTGATGTCATTGAGGTGTTCCAAAAACTCGTCTAATTTCTCGCGTCCGTGTGGCCAAATGACGAACGTGTCGTCAACGTATCGAAAGAAACACTTCGGCTTCAGTGGCGCAGTATCTATGGCAATGTCCTCAAAATTCTCCATGAAGAGGTTTGCAACAGCTGGAGCCAACGGGCTGCCCATTGCTACGCCATCTGTCTGATCGTAATACTGGCCGTTGTACACGAAGTAGGAGGACGTAAGAGTGTGACTAAATGGCTCGACCACGTCACTTACAAAGTACTGGGAGATTAGATCCAAAGAATCTTTGATAGGCAGATTCGTAAACAGCGCCACTACATCAAAACTGACCATAATGTCGTCCTCATTAAGGCGTGGACGGTTGATTCTGCTGATAAATTCTGCTGGCCCAGTGGCAGTCATAACACTTGACAATGGCCAAGGAGTGCTTGGCCGAAAGCTCGTGTAGTTTTAACCAATTGACACGGGTTGGAAACCCGAGAACATTTTATTCAATGTTATCGCCGCGAGATTCTGCATTCATACATTTTATTTTATTTTTTAATCTTCATCGAAATCACTTCGAGCATTATTTTTATTCCGTTGCTTAGTTTAAATGCACTTTTTAATTTCTATTCCTTTGTCGCATCATTTTAATGACCGTAGGAACTTTTTAATTTATTTCATTTTTCTTTTATCATTCTTTTTTCAGCCGGAATTTTTATAAATATGAATAAAAGTATATTTATCTATTATAATATTCAACTATTTAACGATTTTGATCTATCTTAAAAAAGAAAATATTCTATTTTGTTTGTGCAATGTTGTGAAAGATGTATTTTTGTTACCAGATATGCATTTTTTGCATGTAAATCGTCATACAAACATTTAAAACGTAGGTACCTATTGAACTATGTACAAAATAATCCAGATGAAAACTTAAATGAAAGACAGATTTATAAGTAAAACGAAGTTCAAGCAAAATGAGAACTAGATATCATGAACGCTATAATGTGGACAAAAAACTGAGTGGTAACACAAAAGAAATTAAATCGAAATGATAATTAAATTGAAACCCTTAGCTGCCGACAGGTGTCGATATAGGTCAATAGGGACAGTTGAAAATGTGGCCCCAACCGGGAGGACGACGGTTCAATCCCGCGTCCGGCCATCCTGATTTAGGTTTTCCGTGATTTCCCTAAATCGCTCCAGGCAAATGCCGGGATGGTTCCTTTGAAAGGGCACGGCCAACTTCCATCCCCATCCTTCCCTAATCCGATGAGACCGATGACCTCGTAGTTTGCCCCAAACAACCCAACCCCAACCAAACCGGGACTCGAACCCGGGATGTCCTGCTTACGTGGCAGACGGTCTACCCATTTTTTTTTTCGTTACAATTGTTCATGGCAGACGTCCCCTGACACCCGTTGAAGTTCGTTATTGATCCATTCACTCAGTTTTTTTTTTATTACAGAGGGCAGCTAACCCTCTGACTGAACACGATGAGCTACCGTGCCGGCACCCATCTGAGCCACCAAGGGTACAGTGCGACTGCAGGGACTTATCCCTTGCACGCCTCCCATTAGACCCACATTCCCAACTGTCCACAACCTACATTCGTAGCGCTCCTAATAGATATTTGCCCATTCACTCATCACTCGAGGCAGACTAAGCTGCCGAGTCCCGTAAGAGTTCGGGCAAAGCGTGTGCATTCACACAGTATATCAACACCTGTCTGCAGCTAAGGGTTTCGATTTAATTATCATTTCATTCTAGAGAAGCTGCACGTTCATCAATGGGATCTGTTCTTTCGAGAACAGATACTATCTTCATACGAAATTAATGTTGTTGTTGTGGTCTTCAGTCCTGAGACTGGTTTGATGCAGCTCTCCATGCTACTCTATCCTGCGCAAGCTTCTTCATCTCCCAGTACCTACTGCAGCCTACATCCTTCTGAATCTGCTTAGTGTATTCATCTCTTGGTCTCCCTCTACGTCTCAGAACATGTCCTACCAACCGATCCCTTCTTCTACTCAAGTTGTGCCACAAGCTCCTATTCTCCCCAGTCCTATTCAATACCTCCTCATTAGTTATGTGATCTACCCATCTAATCTTCAGCATTCTTCTGTAGGACCACATTTCCAAAGCTTCTATTCTCTTCTTGTCCAAACTATTTATCGTCCACGTTTCACTTCCATACATGGCTACACTCCATACAAATACTTTAAGAAATGACTTCCTGACATTTAAATCTATACCAGATGTTAACAGGTTTTTCTTCTTCAGAAACGCTTTCCTTGCCATTGCCAGTCTACATTTTATATCCTCTCTACTACGACCATCATCAGTTATTTTGCTCCCCGAATAGCAAAACTCCTTTACTACTTTAAGTGTCTCATTTCCTAATCTAATTCCTGCAGCATCACTCGAGTTAACTCGACTACATTCCATTATCCTCGTTTTGCTTTTGTTGCTGTTCATCTTATACCCTCCTTTCAAGACACTGTCCATTCCGTTCAACTGCTCCTCCAAGTCCCTTGCTGTCTCTGACAGAATTACAATGTCATCGGCGGAACCTTAAAGTTTTTATTTCTTCTCCATGGATTTTAATACCTACTCCGAACTTTTCTTTTGTTTGCTTTATTGCTTGCTCAATATACAGATTGAATAACATCGGGGATAGGCTACAACCCTGTCTCACTCCCTTCCCAACCACTGCTTCCCTTTCATACCCCTCGACTCATACGACTGCCATCTGCTTTCTTTACAAATTGTAAATAGCCTTTCGCTCCCTGTATTTTATCCTACGACCTTCAGAATTTGAAAGAGAGTATTCCAGTCAACATTGTCAAAAGCTTTCTCTAAGCCTACAAATGCTAGAAACGTAGGTTTGCCTTTCCTTAATCTCTCTTCTAAGATAAGTCGTAGGGTCAGTATTGCCTCACGTGTTCCAACATTTCTAAGGAATCCAAACTGATCTTCCCCGAGGTCGGCTTCTACCAGTTTTTCCATTTGTCTGTAAAGAATTCGCGTTAGTATTTTGCAGCTGTGACTTATTAAACTGATAGTTCGGTAATTTTCACAATTGTCAACACCTGCTTTCTTTGGCATTGGAATTATTATTTTCTTCTTGAAGTCTGAGGGTATTTCGTCTGTCTCATACATCTTGCTCACCAGACAGAGTTTTGTCAGGACTGGCTCTCCCAAGGCTGTCAGTATACATAAAATTAATTAAAAAGACCTGAACCAAGAATTAAACCAGAGAAACAATGACAGAAGGATAAATGAGAGGAAATGACGAACTTGATACTATTATTAAAAGTATGTGACAAAGGAAAGGAATTTAAAAAATTACATTCAAATCAATTAATTAAATAAAATAATAATCGAAGTAATTTCGATAAAGATTTAAATTTTTTTTAAAATGTACTTGAGACGAGATCCAAACTGACAGTCTGCTGACGATAGAGCTGTTAGTTTATTTATTACACCACACAACCAGACTAAGTAGCACAATTTTTAACACTATAAAGTATCACACAAAATTCCGATTTTTTCTTTCGTAAATTACTCTCAATCGAGAGCCCACCAGAGTGAATGCCTGTAGTGTGTGATACCTGGGACCTCAACCTGCATCACCGTATAGATGGCTTCAAAAGTCAGTCGCACCGCTGGGGATCTCTTTGACAGTTCTGCTGGCCTTCATGGCAGCCCATCTTCGACGTGTATTTCAGCAACACAATGGCCGCCCGCGCACGGCTAGAGTTTCTACTGTTTGTTTTTGTCGTTGGCAAACTCGATCTTGGACGGCAAGGTTACCGGACCTCTCCCCAAATGAGAACATTTGAAGCATTATGGGCAGGGCCCTCCATTCAATCCGGGATTCTGACAATCTAATGCACCTATTGGACAGAATTTATCACCAATCCCTCAGAAGGGCATCCAACAACTGTATCCATCAGTGCCAAGCCGAATACTGGTTGCATAAGAGCCAGAGTTGGAACCATGCATTCTTGAGTTGCTCAATTTGTGTAACTATTTCTCTTGAATAAATAATTTTTTTCTGCTTGTCTCTGACATCGGTTTATTTAAATCCTTTCCCCTGTGTAATTTGGGGCGCCAAGTTCCATACACTTTTATTTTGTTCAGCAGAATATCTTAGTCATACTGTCTATGATATCCGAATCGTACAGTCTGTAAGAAGATGTGGTGTGCGTACTGTAAGACCTTCGGTACACACATCATCAGATTATTTGACTTGTCGCTCTAACGAAGTAGGCGAGTGTCAGAAATATGTCTCGTGGTCTTATCGGGGCATGTTTATCTTCTGCCGTTAGGTCAGACGATGGAAAAGCCACTTTCACACTTAGAGTAGCAGATTGACGGTGACCAACTTTAAACAGAACTTGATTAATTTTCACACACATTTATTAAAATAATAAAAAGCATAGACATTACTTAACTTGATTCTGGATGCTGTTTACAATCGACAATCTGGAGTTCCTTTGGTCTTGGTACGTTAATCTTTTTCTCACATATCTCTGATACTTGACAAAGTGTCTATACATTTATCTTCATGGCTATGTACAGGAATATGGTAATCTTATTAGGCACAGACTGAAACTTGACTATAGACTGGTACAGACTACTGCAGACTGGTACAGACTGGTACAGACTCGTACAGACTGGTGCGAATAAATGCAGACTGACTAATCGGAGGTCTGTACACTCATTATAATAACTCGCATGTTCAGATATCACTGCGTGAGTGTGATCCGCAAGGAGAAAAGGTTCTATGTTAGCAGCAATCTCATTGGCTGCATTACATATTAATACACGGATCGGCGGAAGCACAATTTGGTCCGCCCCTAAGGCAGCGCCATCTTGTAGTGCGGAGATGGAAGAGCGCTCTAGTGGGAAAGTTGTGTACGCACTGACTATGCAGAACTATCTACACAACAGAAGGCTGTTTAGGTTTTTATGTTGGTAACGTCACCTAGCGCTCTGTATGAAAATCACTGGCTGTGCTGTGTGCAGTCTCTGGATGGTGGGCATTGTTGAAATAGTCACTATAGTAGTGTTGGGCAGTTGGCTGTTAACAGCGCTTAGCGTTGCGCAGTTGGAGGTGAGCTGCCAGCAGTGGTGGATGTGGGGAGTGAGATGGCGGAGTTTTGAGAGCGGATGATCTGGATGTGTGTCCATCAGAGACAGTAAATTTGTAAGACTGGATGCCATGAACTGCTGTATATATTATGACTTTTGAACACTATTAAGGTAAATACATTGTTTGTTCTCTATCGAAATCTTTCATATGCTAACTATGCCTATCAGTAGTTAGTGCCTTCAGTAGTTTGAATCTTTTATTTAGCTGGCAGCAGTGGTGCTCGCTGTATTGCAGTAGTTCGAGTAAGGAAGATTTTTGTGAGGTAAGTGATTTGTGAAAGGTATAGGTTAATTTTAGTCAGGGCCATTCTTTTGTACGGATTATTGAAAGTCAGATTGCGATGCGCTAAAAATATTGTGTGTCAGTTTAGTGTTGATCAGAATAGGTAAAGAGCGAAATGTCTGAGTACATTCAGTTTTGCTCAGCTGTTTCAAAATCAAATAATGTAAGAGGTTTAGCAGCACAGTAATTGATTAATTTTTCTAAGGGACGTTTCAAGTCGTAACGTAACTGAGTAGACAGTCCTCGCTTGCCAACAAATAGGCGTTCTTAGTCACACATCTGATTGTTACAAAGTTTCATCATCTATTGAAAAGCACGTCATTGAGCCACGTGATATCGCTTATCGATGCTCAAAGCTCTACATTACTTGAGCGCTTATCGCCACTTGTCACGTGTGAGATGTGAGAATCACAAGTGCTCCACCTGGCGATATCAAGAATTTGAAGAAAGATGTTTCTCTTCGCGACAGAGAGAACGGGTGCCTTTCCTAAACAGAGGACTCCTGCTCTTCAGAGAGTGGACCCAGAATCCCCCCCTGAGCATGACAATGTACTATCTCTCAAGTTTTGTTGGCGTGACTCATTAACGGCGTGCTTCCAGGTTTTCTGCCAAGTTATTGTTTCTATTTTATGCACAATACCAGCTGACAAATCCGGCTATGTGCGGGTGTTCGTTTTGCCAGTATTCTATTAGAAACAAAGCCTCACATGTACTCCTGTGATATACTCGGTATGAGATAATCCCAGACGGTTTCTGTACGCTGGAAGCAACAGATTCTCGCGTCTGCACGAGATTTTGTAAGCATTTCTCCGCCAACGCCTCTTCATATCTCTATGGACGGCAATTGATTTCGTCTACAGCCGTTTGCACTTCGCAGTTGAAACCTGTCAAAAGCCCTGCCAGATGTTAGGGATTTCCTTCAGTTGGCTGTGTCTCAGTAGTAAAGAATAAATATACTAAAACTTCGTGCATAATGCGGCAGTTTCTCAAACATATTTGACGCCATATTGTAAGTAGGTTGTTTAGGTTTTTATGTTGGTAACGTCACGTAGCACTTTGTATGAAAATCACTGGCTGTGCTGTGTGCAGTCTGTGGCTGGTTGGCATTGTTGGAATAGTCGCTATTGTAGTGTTGGGCAGCTGGATGTGAACATCGCGTAGCGTTGCGCAGTTGGAGGTGAGCCGCCAGCAGTGGTGGATGTGGGGGGGGGGGGGGGGGGGGTGAGATGGCAGAATTTTGAGAGCGGACGGACGTGTGACCATCAGAAAAAAAAATTTGTAATGTTGGATATCATGATCTGAGATCTCATATATATATATATATATATATATATATATATATATATATATATATATAATGACTTTGGAACATTATTAAGGTAAATACATTGTTTGTTCTCTATCAAAATCTTTCATTTGCTAACTATGCCTATCAGTAGTTAGTGCCTTCAGTAGTTAGAATCTTTTATTTAGTTGGCAGTAGTGGCGCTCGCTGTATTGCAGTAGTTCGAGTAACGAAGATTTATGTAAATGATTCATGAAAGGTATAGGTTATTGTTAGTCAGGCCCATTCTTTTGTAGGGATTTTTTAAAGTCAGATTGCGTTGCGTTAAAGATATTGTGTCAGTTTAGTGTTGATCAGAATAGGTAAAGAGCGAAATGTCTGCTCAGCTGTTTCAAAATCAAATAATGTAAGAGGTTTATCACCACAGTCATTCATAAATTTTTCTGAGGGGACGTATGAATATTAAAATATTCACTTAATATGACGTCAAAACTTTTTTTTTCATATATATGAAAAAGTTTTGCATCACCCCGGTTCCCAGTACTCCTGAAGACAGACGTTGACTGTCGATATTGTATCACAGACACAGTCCCTTTGACTGTTCAGAGATGTCACTAAACGCGCCCAAAGATGTAAACAACCATGCATGAGCAGCGCCTATTAGACGGAAGGGGTCCGACAACCGATCAGTTCCAGTCATTCCACCAGGAAGGAGGTACACGGCTCGTGTTGTCTGTAGTTCATCCATGCCTAGACGGTCAATACCGCGGTTTCTATCGCGTCCGCGTTGTTACTTTGTGCCAGAAAGGGCTCTCAACATGGGAAATGTCCAGGCGTCTCAGAGTGAATCAAAACGATGTTGTTCGGGCATGGAGGAGACACAAACACCGGAACTGTGGATGACATGCCTCGCTCAGGCCTCCCAAGACCTACTACTGCAGCGAATGAGCGCTACCTTCAATTTATGGTTCGGAGGAACCCTGACAGCAACGCCATTATGTTGAATAATGCTTTTCATGCAGATAAAGGAAGTCGTGTTACGACTCAAACTGTGCGCAATAGGCTGCATGATTCGCAACTTCACTCCCGACGCCCATGGCGAGGTCCATCTTTTCAGCTACGACACCATGCAGCGCGGTACACGTGGGCCCAACAACATGCCGAATGAACCGGTCAGTATTGGCATTGCGTTCTCTTCACCGATGAGTTTCGCGTATGCCTTAATCCACACAATCGTCGGAGAGGTGTTTGGAGGCAACCCTGTCAGGCTGAACGCCTTAGGCACACTGTCCAGTGAGTGCAGCAAGGTGGAGGTTCCCTGGTGTTTTGGAGTGGTATTATGTGGGCCGACGCACGCCGCTTGTGGTCACGGGAGGTGCCGTCAAGGCTGTACGGTTCGTGGATGCCATCCTCCGACCGACAGTGCAACCATATCGGCAGCATATTGGCGAGGCATTCGTCTTCATGGACGACAATTCGCTCCACCACAGTGCACGGCGTGTGAATAACTTCCTTCAGGAGAACAATATCGCTCGACTATAGAGGTCAGCATGTTCTCCAGATATGAACCCCATCGAATATGACTGGGATTGATTGAAAAGAGCTGTATATGGACGACGTTACCCATCAACAACTCTGAGGGATCTACGCCGAATCGCCGTTTAGGAGTGGGGCAATCTGGACCAAGATTGCCTTGATGAACCTGTGGATAGTATGCCACGACGAATACAGGCATGCATCAACGCGAGAGGTGCTACTGGCTATTAGAGGTACCAGTGTGTACAGCTATCTGGATCACCACCTCTGATGGTGTCGTTCTATGGTGGTACAACATCCAATGTGTGATTTTCTTGAGCAGTAAAAAGGGCGGACATGATGTTGATGTTGATTTCTGTTCCAATTTTCTGTACAGGTTCTGGAACTCTCGGAACCGAGGTAATGCAAAACCTCATATACAGGGTGTTTCAAAAATGACCGGTATATTTGAAACGGGAATAAAAACTAAACGAGCAGCGATAGAAATACACCGTTTGTTGCAATATGCTTGGGACAACAGTACATTTTCAGGCGGACAAACTTTCGAAATTACAGTAGTTACAATTTTCAACAACAGATGGCGCTGCAAGTGATGTGAACGATATAGAAGACAACGCAGTCTGTGGGTCCGCCATTCTGTACGTCGTCTTTTTGCTGTAAGCGTGTGCTGTTCACAACGTGCAAGTGTGCTGTAGACAACATGGTTTATTCCTTAGAACAGAGGATTTTTCTGGTGTTGGAATTCCACCGCCTAGAACACAGTGTTGTTGCAACACGACGAAGTTTTCAACGGAGGTTTAATGTAACCAAAGGACCGAAAAGCGATATAATAAAGGATCTGTTTGAAAAATTTCAACGGACTGGGAACGTGACGGATGAACGTGCTGGAAAGGTAGGGCGACCGCGTACGGCAACCATAGAGGGCAACGCGCGGCTAGTGCAGCAGATGATCCAACAGCGGCCTCGGGTTTCCGTTCGCCGTGTTGCAGCTGCGGTCCACATGACGCCAACGTCCACGTATCGTCTCATGCGCCAGAGTTTACACCTCTATCCATACAAAATTCAAACGCGGCAACCCCTCAGCGCCGCTACCATTGCTGCACGAGAGACATTCGCTAACGATATAGTGCACAGGATTGATGACGGCGATATGCATGTGGGCAGCATTTGGTTTACTGACGAAGCTTATTTTTACCTGGACGGCTTCGTCAATAAACAGAACTGGCGCATATGGGGAACCGAAAAGCCCCATGTTGCAGTCCCATCGTCCCTGCATCCTCAAAAAGTACTGGTCTGGGCCGCCATTTCGTCCAAAGGAATCATTGGCCCATTTTTCAAATCCGAAACGATTACTGCATCACGCTATCTGGACATTCTTCGTGAATTTGTGGCGGTACAAACTGCCTTAGACGACACTGCGAACACCTCGTGGTTTATGCAAGATGGTGCCCGGCCACATCGCACGTCTTTAATTTCCCGAATGAATATTTCGATGATCGTGTGATTGCTTTGGGCTATCCGAAACATACAGGAGGCGGCGTGGATTGGCCTCCCTATCCGCCAGACATGAACCCCTGTGACTTCTTTCTGTGGGGACACTTGAAAGACCAGGTGTACCGCCAGAATCCAGAAACAATTGAACAGCTGAAGCAGTACATCTCATCTGCATGTGAAGCCATTCCGCCAGACACGTTGTCAAAGGTTTCGGGTAATTTCATTCAGAGACTACGCCATATTATTGCTACGCATGGTGGATATGTGGAAAATATCGTACTATAGAGTTTCCCAGACCGCAGCGCCATCTGTTGTTGAAAATTGTAACTACTGTAATTTCGAAAGTTTGTCTGCCTGAAAATGTACTGTTGTCCCAAGCATATTGCAACAAACGGTGTATTTCTATCGCTGTTCGTTTAGTTTTTATTGCCGTTTCAAATATACCGGTCATTTTTGAAACACCCTGTATATATATATATATATATATATATATATATATATATATATATATATATATATAACTCCGCCATTGCCGGTCCCAAGCCCGGATCCTCATCTTACAAGTGATGAGGGAGGAGGAGGGGGAGGAGTAACAACCTCGTAAAAAAACCTGGGTCCATCTGGCTCCGGATGGTAGCACCCTGTGAGGGCCCCTGCCTAGGGTTACCGGTGAAAACCGGTCAACGGTCTCATAGGCGGATGAGGAATTTTAACTCCCAACGGCTGAGAGAGCGGAGGAACCAAAAATCTATAACTGCAAGCGTCTGTACCCAGATTGGGCGGCTTGTGGGCAGCGTCTGTTCCTCATGTTAGAGGCGGCTGTTTCAAGAAAACCTTCTAACGCTAACAACGTTAGTCGTATTTCTGGTAGGTTACGCAAGTAATCTCCCCAACTTTGAAGAATTTCAACAGTTACAATCTTAACGCATGATGGAAATGTCATTCAATAACGAAACTACCCCAGGTGGCCAATCCACCGTCGGCAACGACGCAAGCAGACCCATGGATTCTGGGGAGTCTGCAACACCATGCAAATCCAACAAGATTAAACCCAGAAAAATCTTCAACATAGCAACTCTCAACATAAACTCCCTTCTCAAAGTGGGAAAACTTAAGCACCTTACAGACCAGTTACACACGGAAGACATACAAATTGTGGCGCTACAAGAAACTCGCTTCACTGATGAAAACACATTTGAATCAAACAAATTCAGAATATTTAAAGGAAAACCTGGAAAAATTGTAATGAAGAAATGCCCTCAGCTTGGCACAGCTTTTGCTGTAAACACCAAAATTCTGAACTCTGTCGAACATTTTTGGTCAACATCATCGAGAACATCTTTCCTCACTTTTCGATGTGCAAATAAAAAATACACATTAATCAATGTTCACGCTCCCACAAATGACAAAAATAATGCTAAAAATAGGGAAGAAACAGATGAATTCTGGGAAAACCTTAAGGATCATATATCAGAAATCCCAGAAAACAATGCAAAAATACTTCTAGGAGATTTTAACGCTCAGATTGGAAAAGAAAAGAAATTCCGCGATATTGTCGGCAACTTTCCCGCACACAAACGAACCAACAAAAATGGAGAAAGGTTAATTATGCTCTGTAAGCAGTTTAAACTCAAGCTAATGTCAACACGTTTTAAACATCTTCCCAGAAAACAAAAAACCTGGGTATCTCCGATAAAGAGTATCGGAGAATTTCAAATAGATCACTTTGCCATCTCCTCCAAATGTGAAAAAGAAATATTGAACACACGTGTCCGAAAATCTCTAAACCTCGACTCCGATCACTATCTCACGAAAATAAAAACTAAACTGATCCCACAAAACAAACAGAAAAGCAGAAACGGTGAATATAAAAACAGAAATAAAATAAATTTTGATCTTACAACCCTGAGAAATTACAACCTTAAGTCCAACTCTAACCTCAAGGATTTTCAGAAAAAACTAAAGACATTCTCCCCTTCACAAAACCTCCAAGAATTTCAGAACAACTTGATTGAGGCAACAGAAACAACCTTTCCAAAAAAGAGCAAACCGAGACACCCGTCGTGGGACAGCAACTGTAATGAAGTTCTGCATGAAAGACTTAAAGCCTGGAAAAAGTGGAACTCACATAAAACTGAAAACAACTTTGATGAATTTAAGCAAGCCAGAAAGAATGCCTCGAAAACTATTCGCAACACCAAGAGACAATATGAAAAACAACAACTGGACTCAATCGAAGAGAATTTCAAGAAATGCAACACGGCAGCTTGGTACAAAACATTCAACCAGAAACTCCGAGGATACCAGTCCCCTTGCCTAAACCTTATGAGAAATAATAAGACTCTCGCCACCAACAATACTGAAAACTGAAATCCTGGCTGAATATTTTGAGACACTCCTAAACTGCCAAACACCCATCCAGACTCTCAGTTTTACGCAGCCAGAAACATTACCAACACATTCAACACCTCCGACACGAGAGGAAATCACAAACATAATCAAAAATCTCAAAAACAGGAAAGCATGTGGAGAAGACACAATTACAGCAGAAATGCTCAAGCTTGGGGGAGAAACATCAGTAGAAGCACTACACAAAGAACTTGAACAAGTATGGGAAACCAAGAAAATCCCAAGTCACTGGAAAACTGCCCTAATTCACCCTTTGTTTAAAAAAGGTGACAAAAAGGATGTTAACAACTATCGTGGAATATCGCTTCTCCCAGTCCCATACAAAATTCTATCAAAGGCCCTGCTCAATCGTGTATCACCAATTATAGAGGGAAAACTTGGAGAATATCAAGCTGGCTTCAGACCAGGAAGATCCTGCGCCGAACAAATTTTTAACCTCAAAACAACAATGAACTATTTATCTACAAGGAGCAAGAAATATTTCATAACATTCATTGATTTCAAAAAAGCTTATGACTCAATCGATAGGGACACACTCATCAAAACACTTCGAGAATATGAAATAGATGAAACAACAATCACCATAATCAAAGAAACATTAACAAATACAACATCAAAAGTAAAATTCCAAGGAGAAATTTCACGGCATTTCGAGGTCAAAACCGGCGTCAGACAAGGAGATGCGCTGTCCCCGGTACTCTTCAACTGTGTTCTGGATAAAGTCATAGCAGAATGGAGAAAACTCACGCAAAAACATGGAGTTGAGAAAGTCCAAATTGGAGGGAAGTGCTACAAAGCCATTGAAACCAACTGTTTTGCCTTCGCTGACGATCTCGCCTGTTTAGCTTACACACAAAAAGACACAATAAAACAAATAGAATTACTTAAGGAAACTGCTGAAAAAGCAGGCTTGCAAATTTCATTTGAAAAGACTGAAATCATTACAAATATCAAAAATCCACCAAAGAAAATAACTACGAAATACGGGAAAATACAGGTATCTAAACATTTTAAATATCTTGGTGAACTAATTCAGCCTGTGGCAAAAGGTCATCCAGCCTGCAGGGCTAGAATACAAAAACTAGAGACAGCAACTCACTACTGCAGACAAATGTATTCAAAAAAATGTATATCCGAAAACATTAAACTCAGACACTACCAGACTGTCATTAGACCGCAGATACTATATGCATCAGAAACACTGGCAAATTTTACATACGCAGAACAGATAGAAAATCGTGAAAGAAGAATTGTGAGGACAATTCTTGGACACAGGAAAATAACAGATGATCAAGGCAAGTCTGTATACAGACTAAAAAGCAACAAAGAAGTGTATACAAAGTGCAGCAAAATTACAGACGAAATTAGAAAAAGAAGATGCTCCTTTTATGCTCACATCATGAGGATGAACCCGAATAGGCTTACAAAACAAATATTTTCGTACATCGCAAATCTAAAAAATAAAAATTTATGGTTTATCAACACAGAAAGAGATCTAAAAGAAATGGACATAGATCAGGAAACAATATTTAACAGAAACCTTTTTAGAAAAAAACTGAATTCATTCACGGGTTTCGGTGTGAAAATTAAGAAGACTTGTGGAACTAAATGGTCTGAAGAGAGAAAAGCCGCCTTCAGCGCAAGAATGAAAGAAGTGTGGACTGAGAGAAAGAAGACTTCCCAGAAGCGCAAGAAATAACTGTTTTCACGGTCTTTAACGGCCAAATTTGTATAATAATAATATATATACACACACGAGGGTTGGAATTTTAATAATGGAAACTATTTATTTACAGCTCGTACAAGATAGATACGTGTTTCAAAGTTTTGTTGACCTTCAAAGTAGTCACCAGCATTGTGTATAACCCGTCGCCAGCGATGTGGAAGTCGTAGGATACTTTTAGCAGTGCCAGTAGTGTTGACAGTTCGAGCTGAGCGATCTATTGCCCGACGAATTTGTAGCAGTACTTAAGCGAATGCCGTGAAGTGTTTCCTTCAGTTTAGAAATCGAGTTGAACTCACCAAGGCTTAAGTCAGGGGAGTGCTGTAGGTGGTATAGCACTTAGCAGCCCCATCAGTCAAACAAATCAGTAACTGCTTGCACTGTCCGTGGTTGAGCATTGTCCTGCAAAATGATGGTCAGGTCCTGCAGAAAGTGTCATCACTTCTAAGCCGGTCGTAGGTTGTGCTCCAAAAATGAACAGCTTGAACAGTCCCCTACTGACATGCAGGGTCCATTGATTCACGTGGTTGCCTCCATACCGTACACGTCCATCCGCTCAATACAATTTGAAACGAGACTCGTTCGACCAGGCTACATGTCATCAACAGTCCAGTGTCAGTGTGGACGCGCCCAGGCGAGGTGTAAAGCTTTATGTCGTGCAGTCGTCAAGGACACACGAGTGGGCCTTCGGCTTCGAAAGCCCATATCGATGACGTTTCGTTCTATAGTTCGCACGCTGAAACTTGTTGATGGCCCAGCACTGAAATCTGCAGCAATTTGCGGAGGGGTTGCACTTTTGTCACGTTGAACGATTCTCTTCAGTGGTCGTTGGTCCGTTCTTGCAGGATCTTTATCCGGCCACAGCGACGTTGGAGATTTGATGCTTTATCTGATTCTTGATATTCATTGTACATTTGTGAAATGGTCGTGGGGGAAAATCCCCACTTCATCGCTTCCTCGGAGATGCTGTGTCCCATCGCCGGTGCGCCGACTATTGCACCACGTTCACACTCACTTAAATCTTGATAACCTGCCATTGTAGCAGCAGTAACCGATCTAACAACTGCGCCAGCCACTTGTCTTATACAGGGTGTCACAAAAAGGTACGGCCAAACTTTCAGGAAACATTCCTCGCACACAAATAAAGAAAAGATGTTATGTGGACATGTGTCCGGAAACGCTTAATTTCCATGTTAGAGCTCATTTTAGTTTCGTCCGTATGTACTGTACTTCCTCGATTCACCGCCAGTTGGCTCACTTGAAGGAAGGTAATGTTGACTTCGGTACTTGTGTTGACATGAGACTCGTTGCTCTACAGTACTAGCATCAAGCACATCAGTACGTAGCATCAACAGGTTAGTGTTCATCACGAACGTGGTTTTGCAGTCAGTGCAATGTTTACAAATGCGGAGTTGGCACATGCCCATTTGATGTATCGATTAGCACGGGGCAATAGCCGTGGCGCGGTACGTTTGTATCGAGACAGATTTCCAGAACGATGGTGTCCCGACAGGAAGACGCTCGAAGCAATTCATCGGCGTCTTAGGGAGCACGGAACATTTCATCCTATGACTCGCGACTGGGGAAGACCTAGAACGACGAGGACACCTGCAATGGACGAGGCAATTCTTCGTGCAGTTGACGATAACCCTAATGTCAGCGTCAGAGAAGTTGCTGCTGTACAAGGTAACGTTGACCACGTCACTGTATGGAGAGTGCTACGGGAGAACCAGGTGTTTCCGTACCGTGTACAGCGTGTGCAGGCACTATCAGCAGCGGATTGGCCTCCACGGGTACACTTCTGCGAGTGGTTCGTCCAACAATGTGTCAATCCTCATTTCAGTGCAAATGTTCTCTTTACGGATGAGGCTTCATTCCAACGTGATCAAATTGTAGATTTTCACAATCGACATGTGTGGGCTGACGAGAATCCGCACGCAATTGTGCAATCACGTCATCAACACAGATTTTCTGTGAACGTTTGGGCAGGCATTGTTGGTGATGTCTTGATTGGGTCCCATGTTCTTCCACCTACGCTCAATGGAGCACGTTATCATGATTTCATACGGGATACTCTGCCTGTGCTGCTGGAACATGTGCCTTTACAAGTACGACACAACATGTGGTTCATGCACGATGGAGCTCCTGTACATATCAGTCGAAGTGTTAATACGCTTCTCAACAAGAGATTCGGTGACCGATGGATTGGTAGAGGCGGACCAATTCGATGGCCTCCACGCTCTCCTGACCTCAACCCTCTTGACTTTCATTTATGGGGGCATTTGAAAGCTCTTGTCTACGCAACCCCAGTACCAAATGTAAAGACTCTTCGTGCTCGTATTGTGGACGGCTGTGATACAATACGCCATTCTCCAGGGCTGCATCAGCGCATCAGGGATTCCATGCGACGGAGGGTGGATGCATGTATCCTCGCTAACGGAGGACATTTTGAACATTGCCTGTAACAAAGTGATTGAAGCACGCTGGTACGTTCTGTTGCTGTGTGTTTACATTCCATGATTAACGTGATTTGAAGAGAAGTAATAAAATGAGCTCTAACATGGAAAGTAAGCGTTTCCGGACACATGTCCACATAACATATTTTCTTTCTTTGTGTGTGAGGAATGTTTCCTGAAAGTTTGGCCGTACCTTTTTGTAACACCCCGTATAGGCGTGCCGACCACAGCACCGTATTCTGGCTATTTACATATGCCGACTGCAGCGCCGTATTCTGGCTGTGTACATATCCCTTTTTAAATACGTGTGCCTATACCTGTTTCTTAGGCGTTTCAGTATATTTTCAGTTAGGCAGAGATTCATTGAATAGCACCTCTACGTAACACATACTTAAAACGTGCAGCCCGGTACTTAACTTGTTCGTGGCTGTTGTGGACAAACAGAGCTAGTTCAGTTTCACAAGATGGTTGTTTGCATAATGCAGCATTATTCCTGCAGAGCACCTACAGAGAATGTAATTAAAGCATCTAAATTATTTTCGGAATCGGGTGATCCGTAACACTGAACAGTAACTTAGAACTGTCACTCCCAGCTTTTATTTGAATTAGCGAGCAAGTGCCAGCTGTGTTTGAGAAACTTTTGTCTTTGCGTTCTCATATATCTAAACTTGTGACTATCAGAGACCATTCAATCATTTATCGCATTACATCAGAAGTAGTTCGGGTGATATCGTTGTTTCGAGGAATAAGCTCTTGCGTCATGGAACAAGAAGCTACCAGCACGCGCATAGGGAGGTAACGGCAACGTTTACGGCACAGGCGAGAAGGATGAAGGCAGACGAATCCGAGAAAGTTTCTCATAAGAACAGAAACAAGAAAAAGGTCTGTGGTTTCGGTAGTATCAATATGGATTTAATTAAAGCATTGTCCAGATAAGGAAAAAAGGACGAATTAATAATCAGTGGTGGCTACTGAAACATGGTTCTTCAAGTTGGATCCTGCTATAGTAATATCTATATTTAACAATTGGCCAGCTGGGAGTAGGGCTTGCACTCTGTGTGGGCCGTACAAACCTAATTATGTGTATAGACAGTTCACGCAGTCCGAGAATCGAGAATGTCGACAATTTGTACCTGTTATCGACATACATACAGGCGAGGTATAGGTCTCGTGGATTCTACGACCATCGAAAATGTTTTAAATTCAAGACTGAAGTCGGATAACAAATAAAAAAGAACTACTTTTTCCTCTGATATAATTACAGACTAACAATTTTTTTTTCTTATCCTCTATCGTGAAAGCTTGCTTCTTGCAAAATGTAATGATTTTAGGTCAACGGCAGGTACTCTATAGGTTTTAATGTGCCAGTTTGCAAGTATCAGAATATATGGCACAAACGGCCGTGTCATTTGACTTCATCGACTTAGCAGCTAACGTTTATTATACTGCAAAGGGGTCGTAGATCTTAGTATGCGACGGCCCGCATCTCGTGGTCGTGCGGTAGCGTTCTCGCTTCCCACGCCCGGGTTCCCGGGTTCGATTCCCGGCGGGGTCAGGGATTTTCTCTGCCTCGTGATGGCTGGGTGTTGTGTGATGTCCTTAGGTTAGTTAGGTTTAAGTAGTTCTAAGTTCTAGGGGACTGATGACCACAGATGTTAAGTCCCATAGTGCTCAGAGCCATTTGAACCATTTTAGTATGCGACATAAATTTCAGCATGATACGTCTTCTCTTTTCTGAGAAAAAGGATCCTATAAGGGTTCCGTTTTCACCGATTGAGGTACGAAAAACGAAATTGAATAATGTACCGAGGAATGAAACATACAAAATCTATCCATTGCAAACCATGTGAAGAAACATGTGTAGATTCATGTCGACATCAAAGGATTATATCTCATGTGTTTACCTCATGAGCGTACGTTAAGCGTATGTTGGTGTTGGTTATTCATGTAAGTGCGATTGAATTACGTTTTGGCTAAATTATATTTTCTGTGTATAAGCGTAATTGAAATAGTGAACATCCTGACTATATCTATACAACCGAAATTCTCTACAGGTGAATTAATGAATGAATTAATAAATAATACAACTGTAGATGCATATGAAAGCGACACATAGCTAGCAAAGTACGTACTGGTAAATTACGTACCATTCTATAGCAAATGTAACGTATGGATTTCCAGTACAGGGCATAGTTTCAGTTTTGAATACATAAGTTATGTATATGTGCAATAGTACGTATATCAAACTTGTTGACAGTAACTTTTGAATATGTATTGTAACTTCAGTTTGGGTAACGCTATTCTGAATTATTCTGATATCATTACAACAGTTTCTTTTACATTAAATATACTGTACACTATATCATATAAGATAGAGTTTACCTAGTTTTATTTAACCACTGCATGCAATGAATGTTATAATCGTAATTATACCTTCCTGTTTTAGAAAACATTTCCGTAATTCTGTCAGTAATTCAGACGGAGACTCACCATAATTAGCGCGAATTAGTGAAGTCTAGTTTTGTCTAGCGCTTCATCACGAAATTACTAGACGCTAAACTGCTTTTGTGTTTGACTCTAATGGAAAGGTTGACTTGTGCCATAATGATTTATGAAGATAATGAGTTGTATCACAGTTGATTTAGATTTCAAAGTACACCAGAAGATGGCCTGTTAACGATTGAAACCTGTTGTGTAATGAATTTTGGAGTAATACGGCTATTTGCAAACATGAGTTTCCAACATCTCCTAAAAGCCTTGAAATAGTGAGGTTTCATTGTACTTTGATAAGACTATTTTTCGGAAATTATTACGCAAAGAGCTTTGCTTAGAAAAAAAAATGGCATGTGAATTTGGTTCATTACTAGCGGTATGTTGTCACACTGCCGTAACGTACGAGTGTCTCCCGATTACATTTTCTGCTACAAGAGCCAACAAGTTAAAACAGTACAACTCGTCCCTGCATGCTAGCGACTGTGTTACTAAATCATTAAAATTACTGACACTTCTTGAGAAGCTGCTTTTATTTGGTGAGTATCATCAGTTGTGCGTCCGCCCCGATAGCGGAGTGGTCAGGGCGGCGGTGTGTCATACCAAGTGTTCGATTCCCGGCTGCGTCGGAGATTTTCTCCGCTCAGGGACTGGGTGTTGTGTTGTCCTCATTATCATTTCATCATCATCGGTGGAAGGCAACGGGAAACCATCCCTGGAATCACTTCCCTAGACGCTCATGCGGTGGATCTCTCTGACGAGGCTTCCCCCATGACAAGACCTGCCGTAAGGCAGAACACAAAGTGAGTGATCAATTGTGGAGTGAACTGCACTAATAATGAAGTGTGTTACACATTACATGAACATCTTTATATTGAGAGAAAGAGTGCTGTCATTTTCATAGTAAGTTATACAGGGTGTTACAAAAAGGTACGGCCAAACGTTCAGGAAACATTCCTCACACACACACAAAGAAAGAAAATATGTTATGTGGACAACTGTCCGGAAACGCTTACTTTCCATGTTACAGCTCATTTTATTACTTCTCTTCAACATGCATCCACCCTCCGTCGCATGGAATCCCTGATGCGCTGATGCAGCCCTGGAGAATGGCGTATTGTATCACAGCCGTCCACAATACGAGCACGAAGAGTCTCTACATTTGGTACCGGGGTTGCGTAGACAAGAGCTTTCAAATGCCCCCGTAAATGAAAGTCAAGAGGACTGAGGTCAGGAGAGCGTGGAGGCCATGGAATTGGTCCGCCTCTACGAATCCATCGGTCACCGAATCTGTCGTTGAGAAGCGTACGAACACTTCGATTGAAATGTGCAGGAGCTCCATCGTGCATGAACCACATGTTGTGTCGTACTTGTAAAGGCACATATTCTAGCAGCACAGATAGAGTATCCCGTATGAAATCATGATCATGTGCTCCATTGAGCGTAGAAGGAATAACACAGAGCCCAATCAAGACATCACCAACAATGCCTGCCCAAACGTTCACAGAAAATCTGTGTTGATGACGTGATTGCACAATTGCGTGCGGATTCTCGTCAGCCCACACATGTTGATTGTGAAAATTTACAATTTGATCACGTTGGAATGAAGCCACATTCGTAAAGAGAACATTTTCACTGAAATGAGGATTGACACATTGTTAGATGAACCATTCGCAGAAGTGTACCCGTGGAGGCCAATCAGCTGCTGATAGTGCCTACACACGCTGTACATGGTACGGAAACAACTGGTTCTCCCGTAGCACTCTCCATACAGTGACGTGGTCAACGTTACTTTGTACAGCAGCAACTTCTCTGACGCTGACATTAGGGTTATCGTCAACTGCACGAAGAATTGCCTCGTCCATTGCAGGTGTCCTCGTCGTTCTAGGTCTTCCCCAGTCGCGAGTCATAGGATGGAATGTTCCGTGCTCCCTAAGACGCCGATCAATTGCTTCGAACGTCTTCCTGTCGGGACACCTTCGTTCTGGAAATCTGTCTCGATACAAACGTACCCCGCCACGGCTATTGCCCCGTGCTAATCCATACATCAAATGGGCATGTGCCAACTCCGCATTTGTAAACATTGCACTGACTGCAAAACCACGTTCGTGATGAACACTAACCTGTTGATGCTACGTACTGATGTGCTTGATGCTAGTACTGTAGAGCAATGAGTCGCATGTCAACACAAACACCGAAGTCAACATTACCTCCCTTCAATTGGGCCAACTGGCGGTGAATCGAGGAAGTACAGTACATACTGACGAAACTAAAATGAGCTCTAACACGGAAATTAAGCGTTTCCGGACACATGTCCACATAACATCTTTTCTTTATTTGTGTGCGAGGAATGTTTCCTGAAAGTTTGGCCGTACCTTTTTGTAACACCCTGTATATGCTCTTCTCCAGGAGACAGTTTATTTCGAAAGTTTGTCTGGTTGATTTGGGGAAGGGGACGAAACAGCGAGGTCATATCGATCCAATGGGATTAGAGAAGGAACCATCCCAGCATCTGCCTGAAGCGATTTAGGGAAATCACGAAGAACCTAAATCAGGATAGCTGGACGCTGGTTTGAACCGTCGTCCTCCCGAATGCGAGTCCCAGTGTGCTGACCGCTGCATCACCGCGTTCTGTCACATTACACGCAGAAGGCTTGTCAGCCAGGGAAGTCGCTCAACGTGTGCACTGGAGTCTTAATGATGCGGTGCCGATGTGAAATAGGTTAAAATTGACAGGTGGTGTTGAGGAGTTACACCGCATGGGCTATCCACGCCCGACAGGTACCACTTTGACTCAAAGAAACCGACCTCTGAGTGCTCCAGGACTGAATTCCGAGTTCGATTCTACACAGAGTCCGCGAAAGAACTTGCCCCCCTTCTGACAGTCGTGCACCGCAAGTCTCTAGAGGAACGGAAGGTTCCAAATGATTGGAAAAGAGCACAGGTAGTCCCAGTCTTCAAGAAGGGTCGTCGAGCAGATGCGCAAAACTATAGACCATCATCTCTGACGTCGATCTGTTGTAGAATTTTAGAACATGTTTTTTGCTCGCGTATCATGTCGTTTCTGGAAACCCAGAATCTACTCTGTAGCAATCAACATGGATTCCGGAAACAGCGATCGTGTGAGACCCGACTCGCTTTATTTGTTCATCAGACCCAGAAAATATTAGATAGAGGCTCCCAGGTAGATGCCATTTTCCTTGACTTCCGGAAGGCGTTCGATACAGTTCCGCACTGTCGCCTGATAAACAAGGTAAGAGCCTACGGAATATGAGACCAGCTGTGTGGCTGGATTGAAGAGTTTTTAGCAAACAGAACACAGCATGTTGTTCTCAATGGAGAGACGTCTACAGACGTTAAAGTAACCTCTGGCGTGCCACAGGGGAGGGATATGGGATCATTGCTTTTCACAATATATATAAATGACCTAGTAGATACTGTCGGAAGTTCGGCTTTTCGCGGATGATGCTGTAATATACAGAGAAGTTGCAGCATTAGAAAATTGTAGCGAAATGCAGGAAGATCTGCAGCGGATAGGCACTTGGTGCAGGGAGTGGCAACTGACCCTTAACATAGACAAATGTAATGTATTGCGAATACATAGAAAGAAGGATCCTTTGTTGTATGATTATATGATTGCGGAACAAACACTGGTAGCAGTTTCTTCTCTAAAATATCTGGGACTATGCGTGCGGAACGATTTGAAGTGGAATGATCATATAAAATTAATTGTTGGTAAGGCGGGTACCAGGTTGAGATTCATTGGGAGAGTCCTTAGAAAATGTAGTCCACCAACAAAGGAGGTGGCTTACAAAACACTCATTCGGCCTATACTTGAGTATTGCTCATCAGTGTGGGATCCGTATCAGGTCGGGTTGACAGAGGAGATAGAGAAGATCCAAAGAAGAGCGGCGCGTTTTGTCACAGGGTTATTTGGTAACCGTGATAGCGTTACGGAGATGTTTAGCAAAGTGGCAGACTCTGCAAGAGAGGCGCTCTGCATCGCGGTGTAGCTTGCTGTCCAGGTTTCGAGAGGGTGCGTTTCTTGATGAGGTATCGAATATATTGCTTCCCCCTACTTATACCTCCCGAGGAGATCACGAATGTAAAATTAGAGAGATTCGAGCGCGCACGGAGGCTTTCAGACAGTCGTTCTTCCCGCGAACCATACGCGACTGGAACAGAAAAGGGAGGTAATGACAGTGGCACATAAAGTGCCCTCCGCCACACACCGTTGGGTGGCTTGCGGAGTATAAATGTAGATGTAGATGTAGATGAACTCAGTTGTTTGGTAGTGTACGTTGCTAAACCAACAAAATCGTCAATTACCATCGCAGTGGGTACGGGACCATCGGTATTCGACCGTCGACCAATGGGAACTTGTCAGCTCTGCGTACTAATCACATTTTTCCTACGGCAGGTCGATGATCGTCTCCACAAACGCCGTCATCGAGGTGAACGGCGGCTCGAAACGTTCAGCGCGCCAAGAACGCAGAGTGGTGGGAGCAGTACATTATGCTGCTCTTGCATGGCACCTGTGGTAGTAAACGAAGACACCCTGACAGCTGCTCACCAGCTTTATCCCTTCCTAAGTATCTCGGAACCAGAACCGTGCTCAAATGGGTTGAGGAGCATTTCAGTGATCTCACGTTGATATCTCGGCAACCGAATTCACCTGATGTCGATCCTAAGGAAGCCCTCTGGGTGACCAAGCGAGTTGGCACAGTGGCTAGCGCACTGGACTCACATTCGTGAGGACGAGGGTTCAATCCCACGTCCAGCCATCTCGATTTAGGTTCTCCGTGATTTCCCTAAATCGCTCCAGGCAAATGCTGGGATGGTTCCTTTGAAAGGGCACGGCCGATTTCCTTCCCCGTCCTTCCCTAATCCGATGACACCGATGACATCGCTGTTTGGTCTCTTCCCCCAAACAACCCAACCTAGCCCGTCTGGGTGGCTATCGGGTGCCATCGCCGCGTACGCAAATCAGCGGCCGGCTCGTATTTACCTGAATTACATGACCTGTGCGTAGATATCTAATGCCACATACCTCCACAAACCCTTCCCATAAACTTTAGGGTCCCTGATAGGCGTAATAAGTGAGTATCTCGTTCCAGAGACGGACAAACAAACTACTAAGCAGATGGTCATAATGTTTTGGCTCATCAGTGTATTTAACGGAATAGACTGTGTCGAGCAGCACATAACTGGTTCTGCATTCGAGCACTACGGGACAGTTTTTCTTAATCATCCGCATTAACTAAAATTTTTTCTACGTATGGAGCAAGCTGCGATTCACCGCAACAACTAGAAATTTTGTACCCTGTAAGCGCGTGCAGTTTCATTTCGTCTCCCTCTTTTTTAACCAGGCACTGGGAAGGGAGACAGAGTAAGTAGGTGACCAAAGCAAATTTGCAGCGTACTCACCGGGTATAAGGAGATGACGAAGGCAGTGTACCCCCTGAGGACACGCGGGACGTGTCGCCTTACGTAGTGCATCGTGTTGCCGTAGATGGCGTACACCGCAGTCACGGCCAGCGTGCAGATCACGATGGCGGATATGATGGCCGCGTGGGGCTCTGTGAACAGAGGAAACGGGGTCCGTGGTCGATACGTGGCCAGACAGATAGTGGGTCGCTGGTAAGGCACCGACTACTGAAAACACATCATCGACAACTACGCTTATGTGACATTCCAGACGGATCTGCTGCAAATACACTCCTGGAAATTGAAATAAGAACACCGTGAATTCATTGTCCCAGGAAGGGGAAACTTTATTGACACATTCCTGTGGTCAGATACATCACATGATCACACTGACAGAACCACAGGCACATAGACACAGACAACAGAGCATGCACAATGTCGGCACTAGTACAGTGTATATCCACCTTTCGCAAGCAATGCAGGCTGCTATTCTCCCATGGAGACGATCGTAGAGATGCTGGATGTAGTCCTGTGGAACGGCTTGCCATGCCATTTCCACCTGGCGCCTCAGTTGGACCCGCGTTCGTGCTGGACGTGCAGACCGCGTGAGACGACGCTTCATCCAGTCCCAAACATGCTCAATGGGGGACAGATCCGGAGATCTTGCTGGCCAGGGTAGTTGACTTACGCCTTCTAGAGCACGTTGGGTGGCACGGGATACATGCGGACGTGCATTGTCCTGTTGGAACAGCAAGTTCCCTTGCCGGTCTAGGAATGGTAGAACGATGGGTTCGATGACGGTTTGGATGTACCGTGCACTATTCAGTGTCCCCTCGACGATCACCAGTGGTGTACGGCCAGTGTAGGAGATCGCTCCCCACACCATAATGCCGGGTGTTGGCCCAGTGTGCCTCGGTCGTATGCAGTCCTGATTGTGGCGCTCACCTGCACGGCGCCAACCACGCATACGACCATCATTGGCACCAAGGCAGAAGCGACTCTCATCGCTGAAGACGACACGTCTCCATTCGTCCCTCCATTCACGCCTGTCGCGACACCACTGGAGGCGGGCTGCACGATGTTGGGGCGTGAGCGGAAGACGGCCTAACGGTGTGCGGGACCGTAGCCCAGCTTCATGGAGACGGTTGCGAATGGTCCTCGCCGATACCCCAGGAGCAACAGTGTCCCTAATTTGCTGGGAAGTGGCGGTGCGGTCCCCTACGGCACTGCGTAGGATCCTACGGTCTTGGCGTGCATCCGTGCGTCGCTGCGGTCCGGTCCCAGGTCGACGGGCACGTGCACCTTCCGCCGACCACTGGCGACAACATCGATGTACTGTGGAGACCTCACGCCCCACGTGTTGAGCAATTCGGCGGTACGTCCACCCGGCTTCCCGCATGCCCACTATACGCCCTCACTCAAAGTCCGTCAACTGCACATACGGTTCACGTCCACGCTGTCGCGGCATGCTACCAGTGTTAAAGACTGCGATGGAGCTCCGTATGCCACGGCAAACTGGCTGACACTGACGGCGGCGGTGCACAAATGCTGCGCAGCTAGCGCCATTCGACGGCCAACATCGCGGTTCCTCGTGTGTCCGCTGTGCTGTGCGTGTGATCATTGCTTGTACAGCCCTCTCGCAGTGTCCGGAGCAAGTATGGTGTGTCTGACACATCGGTGTCAATGTGTTCTTTTTTCCATTTCCAGGAGTGTACATACACGTCTCGATTTTGCCGCCGGATCGAACTGTGTAAGTCCCACGATATTTCATCGATGCAACTGCTCTACATCCTTACACCCTTCTCCATAACGACCGCCCTCTTCGCGACAACCTCAGTAAAGCCAATTACTTCTCACCTTTCCGAGGTGTTCTCCGTCCCTCATGATCCCCACTTTGATTATTCTCTTTTCTCCACTGTCATGGAACGCGCCGATACCTCGGCCGCTCCACTTGATCCTAGTCTCCAGTACTTGGAGCAGTTGCCCCCCTCTGACTCCAATCACAGCACACGACATTAATCCTCCAGTCCAAACACTACATGGCCCTGGTCATGACTGTGTCACCTACCGCCACCTTAGAGAAAGCCCCTTCTCCTTACTGACTGTATAACATCAGCCTCTCTAAGCGCTTCTACCCCGACCTGTGGAAGACTTCCCGCATCCTCTTATTCCTCAAACCCAACAAACCTCCTTGCGTCGCCTCATCCTATCGTCCCATCTGCCTCACCTCCATCTTCAGTAAGGTGTTCGAATTCATCCTCTCCCATCGTATCCATCAGCACCTTAATCACCACCACCTCTTCCCCCTTATCCAGTGTAGCTTCCGACCCTCGTTCTCCACTAAAGACCAACTCCTTAACCTCGTCCACCTTCTCTTCCTCCTGCTTACCTCCCATCGTTCCGCCATTTTTGTTTCCCTCGACCTCCAAAATGCCTATGACTGCATATGGCATCCCGGTCTCCTCTTTAAACTCCGCTCTGCCTATCAATTTTGTCAGTCTGATCGCTTCCTTCCTCTCCCGCCGTCCTTCCCACATCACTCTCCACAACACCAACTCCCGCATCTTTCATCCCACTGCTGGCATCCCCCAGGGCTCCGTCCTCTCCCCTCTCCTCTATCTCCTGTACACTACCAATATGCCCAAGCCATCCCCACCAATCCACCTTCTCCAATATACTGATGACACCGCCTTCCTGACTCTCTATCCCACCCTTCAACGGTCCCAACGCATCCTCCAAACCCACCTTGACCAGTTCGCCACTTGGTGTAACCAGTGGTCCCTTTGTCTCAACCCCTCCAAAACCCAGACAATTACCATAGGCCATACCCCCACTCCTTCCATCACCATGATTTCTCCCTCACCATTTATGGTTGCTCCATCCAGCTCATCCCCACCCTGAGATACCTTGGCCTCACCCTCGACCATCAGCTCACCTGTACCCCTCACCTCCTGACCATCCAGCAGAAAGCCCATTCCTGCCTCCACCTCCTGAACCTCCTGTCTGGCCAGACATAAGGATTGCATCCTTCCACCATCCTCCCCACCTACAAATCTCTCATCCATCCTGTCCACTTTTATGCCAGAGTTTCCTGGATCTCCACACCGACCCGCTTTTACAAGGCCCTCCAAATCCTTGAACACCATGCACTCCAACTTGCCTTCTGTATCTGTCTTCCTTCCCCCATATGGCTACTGTATGACTTCATCCCACTCCCCCACCTCATTTTCCTCCAACGTCTCTGCATCCTTTACACTGTCTGCAGGCTTGATCCCCTCCACCCCCTCGTTTCCTCCTTCCTCTCCACCCCCTGTTCGTTGCCGTGTCTCTATCGCTGCATCCCTCCCTCTCTCCCTCTCTCCACCTCCACACCCTCTATCTGCTTCATCAGGGCAATTTCCAGCACCTCCTGGATGTTGAAATTCGCCATGACATCTACCCTTCCTTCCAACTGTAAGCTGGCCTTTTTCTCCCCCCCCCCCCCCCCCCAGGGCCCCCTTCTTCCTCTCCCCTCCTTCTCCCAGAGCGGATTTTTCTCCTTCCCTCCCTAAGTCCCAGCACCCTCTCCTTGAAAGCTTCCCTCCCACGTCCTTCCCTCCATGGCCCTCTACGGCGGGCCCACCACCTGTCTCTCCCCCGTCTCGTTCCCTCCATCCCTTCTTCCCTTCTCCCACTCCCCTCCTTCTTCCCTCCTCCCTTGTCTGTATTCCCCTTGGCAGATCCTCTCTGTTTCCTCATCGTCTTCAGTGTACTACATCAGTCTTGTGTTTGGTGCTGTTCTCCCTTGACGTCAAGAGCTGTGATCTTAATTGTGTGCTGGACTTGTACATAGTCTTACTGTCAGCGATTGTTATGTGCTAGGCCGTCCATCGATACTTTTATGATCCAACGTGTGGTTTTGTTTTGTGTGCGCTCATTTTTTACGGTTTTTATCTCCTTTATACAGTCGCCCCCTTTTTGTGGTCTGTAAGTCTTCCATGATGTTCCCCTTTTTTATATCTATGTACTCCATAGTCTCTCCTTTATGTTATTTTGAATGTCTTCTATTGCATGATTAATGTCTTTTGGCTGAAGAGCAGCGCATATACTGCTGCCAGCTCGCCCCAGATGGGGCATTGAAATACAACAAAGAAAAAAAAATCGACGTCCTCTGGTGCTGGTAGGGTATGGAGTGTCACTGAGTACTAAAGACGATCACCTCTGGCTTGCGCAGTTGGTTATTTAGACAGCAGCAATTACATTTCTGCCATATTACAGCCAGTGGCTGGGCCCTATCATCAGAGTCTCCAGGATGTTACCTTCCAATAAGATGATACAAGATTGCGTATTGTCCATTCTGTCCTGATGTAGCTCGATACAGAGGATTTCCGATTATTTCCCTTGCCAGCACATTCTCCACATATCTCACCGAATCATCGAAATGGTCACGGTTTCCAGGCAGAGACTGTCATGTGAACCGTTCGCCAGTGACTGCGATCGGTGAACTTCGCCACAGAATTGAAGCAGAAGGGAATAACGTGCCGTATCTGCCATCCAAGCTATGTTCAAATCAGTCATCGGCCCAGTTGAAGCTATTATTGCTGCCAGTTGGGACTGCACTGAACTACTTTTCGTATCTGGAGAACCATAGATCACCTACAAATTTAATAATGTATTCCTGTTGCTAAATGCCTGCACAAAATTTTTCTGTTCTTTCTGGCGTTGCAGTCTTAAAGGATAAAAGTGCTATAGGTGCATTAGAATTACCGCTTTAGTGGAGCAGCTGTGTGGTCGAATTATAAAGGAACGCCTGGTGAATGAAATCGTAATAGTAAAGGAACAAAGTTGCTTTACTTTAGGGGGATCCAGTGTAGATAACATGTTGTTGTTGTTGTGGTCTTCAGTCCTGAGACTGGTTTGATGCAGCTCTCCATGCTACTCTATCCTGTGCAAGCTTCTTCATCTCCCAGTACTTACTGCAAACTACATCCTTCTGAATCTGCTTAGTGTATTCATCTCTTGGTCTCCCTCTACGATTTTTACCCTCCACGCTGCCCTCCAATGCTAAATTTGTGATCCCTTGATGCCTCGGAACATGCCCTACTAACCGGTCCGTTCTTCTTGTCAAGTTGTGCCACAAACTCCTCTTCTCCCCTATTCTATTCAATAGCTCCTCATTAGTTATGTGATCTACCCATCTAATCTTCAGCATTCTTCTGTAGCACCAAATTTCTAAAGCTTCTATTCTCTTCTTGTCCAAACTATTTATCGTCTACGTTTCACTTCTATACATGACTACACTCCATACAAATACTTTCAGAAACGACTTCCTGACACTTAAATCAATACTCGATGTTAACAAATTCCTCTTCTTCAGAAACGCTTTCCTTGCCATTGCCAGTCTACATTTTATATCCTCTCTACTTCGACCATCATCAGTTATTTTGCTCCCCAAATAGCTAAACTCCTTTACTACTTTAAGTGTCTCATTTCCTAATCTAATTGCCTCAACCTCACCCGACTTAATTCGACTATATTCCATTATCCTTGTTTTGCTTTTGTTGATATTCATCTTATACCCTCCTTTCAAAACACTGTCCATTCCGTTCAACTGCTCTTCCAAGTCCTTAGCTGTCTCTGACAGAATTACAATGTCATCGGCGAACCTCAAAGTTTTTATTTCTTCTCCACGGATTTTAATATCTACTCCGAATTTTTCTTTTGTTTCCTTTACTCCTTGCTCAATATACAGATTGAATAACATCGGGGATAGGCTACAACCCTGTCTCACTCCCTTGCCAACCACTGCTTCCCTTTCATGTGCTTCGACTCTCATAACAGCCACCTGGTTTCTGTACAAATTGTAAATATCCTTTCGCTCCCTGCATTTTACTCCTGCCACCTTCAGAATTTGAAAGAGTGTATTCCAGTCAACATTGTCAAAAGATTTTTCTAAGTCTAGAATTGCTAGAAACGTAGGTTTGCCTTTCCTTAATCTTTCTTCTAAGATAAGTCGTAGTGTCAGTATTGCCTCAATTGTTCCAACATTTCTACGGATTCCAAACTGATCTTCCCCGAGGGCGGCTTCTACCAGGTTTTCCATTCGTGTGGCCGAGCGGTTCTAAGCGCTTCAGTCTGGAACCGCGCGACCGCTACGGTCGCAAGTTCGAACCCTGCCTTGGGCATGGATGTGTGTGATGTCCTTAGGTTAGTTAGGTTTAAGTAGTTCTAAGTTCTAGGGGACTGATGACCTCAGAGGGTAAGTCCCATAGTGCTCAGAGCCATTTGGATCATTTTTTCCCCATTCGTCTGTAAAGAATTCGCGTTAGTATTTTGAATCCGTGACTTGTTAAACACATTGTTCAGTAATTTTCACATCTGTCAGCACCTGCTTTCTTTGGGATTGGAATTATTATGGACGATAAACATAGATGGGGATTATGTACTGCATTCAGATTTGATTTCATTAATGTAGAGGTACTTCGATACATCGATACGTATATATTGCAATGATATTATTCTTATGTGTATTCTTTCTTTTGCGTCTACTACCTTTGACGTACTTGTAACTCTAATTTTTTGGGCGCGTAAGCGGTTATTAGAGAGTCAAGTTTTGGTCGTTATGTTAAAAAGACGCAAATTGTAGTCAGTTTATGAAATGTGAACTTTAATAGTGAGGAAGATATTTTCAAGTGTGTTTTATATTGTGAAGTGATGTTTTGGAATGAGTTACATGACATCGCAACAAAAGTAATAAAAAAGAAGTGTCACTTAAATTTCGAGTGCTGATTACTTTTTTTTTTACATCACCATTGTCCTAACTTGCGAAAGTTTAATCTTCAAGAATGGTTTATGAAACACATCTATAAAACTTCTGAATATCGCAGAATAACACCTAGGCCTCTTTGCATCCGAGCTTGGAATCATCACTACCTAGATTTTCGACGATTGAGCCATGAGTTCACAACGAGACCAACGTGGGAAACATGAAAAGATGAGTGCCTAGTTTATCCATTATTTCAAGAACTGACTTTATTAATTGTGCTCTAATGACACCTGCCACATAATATAACTTTGTTGTTGCCCGAAAATGCAATATTTAGCAGCGTGAGCAACAGTACAATCTGATTAATTTTTGACCTTTGTTGTGGTAGGGTTGTTAGAAGCCATTGGGGTGGACATTAGAAACACTGAAAACAGGGCAAGGAAGTAACATACAAACGCGAAACTTTGCAAATAAGTACAGTGAGATACGATATGCAAATCACACAAGCTTGATGCCAGTGCGCATGCCCACAGACACTGCAGTGGCGTTGCAATCGGGCAGAGGCACACGGTCGACAAGTCACACACGTGACCATCACATCCCGACTAGAGGAGCATGCTAGTAGGTGCAGAATGTAGGGCAGTCGACACGTCGTGTGTCTCACCAGGTCTATCGTTCAGTTCCATCAGACGATGTTGGCAGCAATGGACACCAGATGGCACCAACTTGTGACGTAATGGGTCTGGGGCGACCAGGAAGGTGATGAGGCAAGAGGATCGATGGATCGTGTAGCGATCAAGGATGCTGCAGTGACTCGCTCCACGATACAAGGAGATCTACGTATGCTGAGTGATCCGCAAACCATTTCTAGACGCCTTGCGGATGCGAATTTGCAATCTAGACGCCCTTTCCGTTTACTGCAGCTAACACCGAGACTGGACCATGGGTGCACAGTATATGGGTCAGCGAGGCCATCTTATTTGCGGATCCTTGACGCTGTTCACCATGCTGGGATCCGACTGGCCACGGGTGCTTATCGGACCAGTCCCGTACCCAGCCTGTGCTGAGGCTGGCGAACCGCCACTTACCATCCGGCGGCAGCTCCTGCTGGTGCGCCAGGCTTGTAAGTTTCTCGCAGCTCCCAGCTCGCCTGCTCACCGTCTTGTTGCCCATCCACCTCTGGGCCGCCTTTTTTCCCGCCGTCCCCGGGCTACGTTGCCGTTTTGGATCCGTGTGCAATGTGTACTAGAGTCCCTCGGTGTGGAGTCTGTACAACCCCAAATCCAAGGTTTTAACCGCCTGCCACCCTGGTTTCTGAAGAGGCCCGGAGTGATTTTAGATTTATTGCAGTACAAGAGAGATTACACTCCTGCCACCGTTTTTAATGCAGCATTTTCTGCCATTTTATCTGAGCACCACGACTATGTAGCTGTTTTTACGGATGGGTCGAAACAAGGGGATTCTGTTGCTTGCTCAGTTGTTTTTCCGGATCGTGTCCTCAAGGTCCGACTGCCTCAGACTTTTACTGTCTTTGATGCAGAATTGTCTGCGATCTTGCGGGCACTGGAGCACATGAGACATTCTTCCTCTCCTAAATTTCTTGTCTGTTCCGATTCACTCAGTGCCCTTCACTCATTGCAACGTTTGTATCCGGCAGACAAAATTGTCCAGACCATCTAGGATGCCCTCCTCCGACTACAGCGACTGGGGAAGGTTGTAGCTTTCTGCTGGGTTCCGGGGCATGTTGGCATTGCTGGGAATGGAAGGGCAGATCTCGCAGCCAAGGAGGCGTGTCTCGCCCCACAAGTATCTCCGTCTGCTACCCCTTGCACGCACTCACCTCGCTGTTGAGCTCACGGGTCATGCGTCGATGGGAGGATGAGTGGCTGGAAGTGACTGACAATAAGCTCCGTATAGTCAAGCCCACAACCCGTGTGTGGTGTACTTCCTTTCAGCCCCATCTACGGGACGAGGTTCTCCTCACTCGGCTTCCGATAGGCCACAGCCCTATGACGCACGGCTTCCTGCTCCGGCGAGAGGACCCTCCAATGTGTGGTGCTTGCGGCGTCCAGGTCACTGTGCGCCACGTTTTATTGGATTGCGTTTTATTTTCTGACCAGCGGGTCGCGGCTGACTTGCCAGCGCACCTGCCATCTCTCTTACGCAACACTCGGACGAATCTGGCTAAAGTTTTAAAGTTCTGTGCACTGTCAAATATTTTTACAAAGATGTTAGGGAGAGGATTTTAATTTGCTCACTGTGTGACAAGCTCGCCCATATTTTATGTAAGTGGCCAGCCAATAACAATTTCCTGTGACATTCTTGTTGCTATGTTTCCCCTTTCCTTAGGTTTTACTTTCTTATGTAGCATTTTCCTCCTTTTCCTGCTTTCTTCGCGTGTGTGCTTTAGCTTTCTTAAGTCTGTCCACATTCGTTCCTTTTAATGTGTGTCAGGGCGCTGATGACATCGATGTTGAGCGCCCATAAGCCCCAACACACCACCACCACACCACCATCTTGCCTAATGGTCTGGGGTGCTATAGCCTACGATAGCTGGTTGCTTCTGCACTACTGGCCATTAAAATTGCTACACCAAGAAGAAATGCAGATGATAAATGGGTATTCATTGGACAAATATATTATACTAGAACTGACATGTGATTACATTTTCACGCAATTTGGGTGCGTAGATCCTGAGAAATCAGTACCCAGAACAACCACCTCTGGCAGTAATAACGGCCTTGATACGCCTGGGCACTGAGTCAAACAGAGCTCGGATGGCGTGTACAGGCACAGCTGCCCATGCAGCTTCAACACGATACCACAGTTCATCAACAGTAGTGACTGGCGTATTGTGACGAGCCAGTTGCTCGGCCGCCATTGACCACACGTTTTCAGTTGGTGAGAAATATGGAGAATGTGCTGGCCAAAGCAGCAGTCCAAAATTTTCTGTATCCAGAAAGGCCTGTACAGGACCTGAAACATGCGGTCGTGCATTATCCTGCTGAAATGTATGGTTTCGCAGGGATCGAATGAAGGGTAGAGCCACGGGTCGTAACACATCTGAAATGTAATGTCCACTGTTCAAAGTGTCGTCAATGCGAACAAGAGTTGACCGATACGTGTAACTAATGGCACCCCATACCATCACGCCAGGAGATATGCTCCTCCGTATACAGCTCATCTTCCTCAAGACTTTCTACGCCATGTTCCGACTCCTGCAAGGCCCGTTAGCTCCCTGAACTTGTCCCCCGTAGCTCATGTGTGGGACCATGTGAAACGCCAGATGCCAATGTCGACGTGTCAAAAAAAAAAAAAAAAAAAAAAAAAAAAAGTGTGTGAAATCTTATGGGACTTAAGGTCATAAGTCCCTAAGCTTACACAATACTTAACCTAAATTATCTTAAGGACAAACACACACACACACCCGAGGGAGGACTCGAACCTCCGCCGGAACCAGCCGCACAGTCCATGACTGCAGCGCCCTAGACCGTGTCAGTCTGTACATGATTTACAGGTGGCTGTTCAAGATTTGTGGATCAGTCTGCATCACGGCAAAATCAGAGTGTAACCAATCCGATGTCGAACCGTGTTGTTGTATGTATCGCAACAAAAGGAGGTCCAGTGCATTATTGATGTTGCACTGTATTTGTCTACATGTACTCACCGTACTTACTTACATATCGTGATTTTGGGATTAAGTGATTCTCTCATTAGAATCATTCCGTCTAATAAATTTAATTTCAATTCCATGTTCCGCTCTTGATGCGCAATTTTCAACATTCCTCAGTCTAGTAGAAACATACAATAAGGCCGTACTAACAATACATTTTTCTCAAACAAAATGTATCTCTATAAGAAGCAAACATCACGACATTATCATACATGAAGGTACTATCCAGACATGTTACAAGTATCTGGGAGCTATAATTTCAGATCAGGATTCCGGGAAACGAAAATATGACAGAGAACAGCTAAACAAGTAATCAATAAGCTGAATCCCGTTCTTTGGTTAGATAAAATCAAGAAAAAGACAAAAAAGGTTGTATGAATCAATAATACGAAGCATTTGTTTATGTGAAGTGGAATCCTTGGAGCTGACAAATCAGGATATGAGAAGGGTTGAAGCCGTGCGAACGGATATTTGGGGAGAAAGTGTGACGTTTCAAGGCGAGAGAAGATCCCTAATAAAAGAACATCTTAAGCCTTGGTCAGCAGCGTGTAAATATTTTGTTGTTGTTATGGTTTTCAGTCCAGAGACTGGTTCAATGCAGCTCAGCTCTCCATGCTACCCTATCCTGTGCAAGCCTCTTCATCTCCAAGTAACTACGGCAACCTACACCCTTCTGAATCTCATTAATCCACATCTACATGGATACTTTGCAAATCACATTTAAGTGCCTGGCAGAGGCTTCGTCGAACCACCTGCACAATTCTCTGTTATTCCAATCTCGTATAGCGGGCGGAAAGAATGAACACCTGTATCTTTCCGTAAGAGCTCTGATTTCCCTTATTTTATCGTGGTGATCGTTCCGCCCTCTGCAGGTCGGTGTCAACAAAATATTTTCGCATTCGGAGGAGAAAGTTGGTGATTGTAATTTCGCGTGAAATTCCGTCGCAACCAAAATCGCCTTTCTTTTAATGATTTCTAGCCCAAATCCTGTATCATTTCTGTTGACACTTTCTCCCATATTTCGCGATAATACATAAAGTGCTGCCCTTCTTTGAACTTTTTCGATGTACTCCGTCAGTCCTACCTGGTAAGAATCTCACACCGCACAGCAGTATTCTAAGAGGTGCATTCAAGTTCTAAGGCCTCCGATTTTTTTTCTCCGGACTGGAAAGAGATAGAAACATGCGCATTGTTTTAAAATGAGGCCGCGTTCATTGTCAATACGTCCCAGAGATGGCAGCACCGTACGGCAGATGGAATTTTACCGCCAGCGGCGAGAATGAGAACTGTTTTAAATACTTAAAATGGCGACGTTTTCCTTACTTGTACAGCGTGCAATCATTCGTTTTCTGAATTTGCGTGGTGTGAAACCAATTGAAATTCATCGACAGTTGAAGGAGACATGTGGTGATGGAGTTATGGATGTGTCGAAAGTGCGTTCATAGGTGCGACAGTTTAATGAAGGCAGAACATTGTGTGACAACAAACCAAAACATGCTCGGGCTCGCACAAGCCGGTCTGACGACATGATCGAGAAAGTGGGGAGAATTGTTTTGGGGGATCGCCGAATGACTGTCGAACAGATCGCCTCCAGAGTTGGCATTTCTGTGGGTTCTGTGCACACAATCCTGCATGACGACCTGAAAATGCGAAAAGTGTCATCCAGGTGGGTGCCACGAATGCTGACGGATGACCACATGGCTGCACGTGTGGCATGTTGCCAAGCAATGTTGACGCGCAACGACAGCATGAATGGGACTTTCTTTTCGTCGGTTGTGACAATGGATTAGACGTGGATGCCATTTTTCAATCCAGAAAGAAAGCGCCAGTCAGCTCAATGGAAGCACACAGATTCACCGCCACCAAAAATTTTCGGGTAACCTCCAGTGCTGAAAAAATGATGGTGTCCATGTTCTGGGACAGCGAGGGCGTAACCCTTACCCATTGCGTTCCAAAGGGCACTACGGTAACATGTGCATCCTACGAAAATGTTTTGAAGAACAAATTCCTTCCTGCACTGCAACAAAAACGTCCGGGAAGGGCTGCGTGTGTGCTGTTTCACCAAGACAACGCACCCACACATCGAGCTAACGTTACGCAACAGTTTCTTCGTGATAACAACTTCGAAGTGATTCCTCATGCTCCCTACTCACCTGACCTGGCTCCTAGTGACTTTTGGCTTTTTCCAACAATGAAAGACACTCTCCGTGGCCGCACATTCACCACCCGTGCTGCTATTGCCTCAGCGATTTTCCAGTGGTCAAAACAGACTCCTAAAGAAGCCTTCGCCGCTGCCATGGAATCATGGCGTCAGCGTTGTGAAAAATGTGTACGTCTGCAGGGCGATTACGTCGAGAAGTAACGCCAGTTTCATCGATTTCGGGTGAGTAGTTAATTAGAAAAAAAATCGGAGGCCTTAGAACTTGAATGCACCTCGTAAAGAGGACGTACAAGCGTAATGTAGGCAGTCTCCTTAGTAGGTCTGTTACATTTCTAAGTGTGCTGCCAATAAAACGCAGTCTTTGGTTAGCCTTCCCTACAACATTTTCTATGTGTTGTTTCCAATTTAAGTTGTTCTTAATTCTAATACCTAGGTGTTTAGTTGAATTTACGGCTTTTAGATGAGACTGATTTATAGTGTAATCGTAGTTTGACGAATTCCTTTTAGCACTCATGTGGATGACCTCACACTCTTCGTTATTTAAGGTCAACTGCCACTTTCCGCACCATTCCGATATTTCTTCTAAAACGTTTTGTAGTTTGTTTTGATCTTCTGATGACTTTATTAGTCGATAAACGACAGCGTCATCTGCAAACAACCGAAGACGGCTGCTTAGATTGTCTCCCAAATCGTTTATATAGATAAGGAACAGCAAAGGGCGTATAAAACTACCTTGGGGAATGCCAGAAATCACTTCTGTTTTGTTCGATGACTTTCCGTCAATTACTAGAACTGTGACCTCTGACAGGAAATCGCAAATTCAGTCACATAACTGAGACGATATGTCATAAGCACGCAATTTTACTACGAGCCGCTTGTGTGGTACAGTGTCAAAAGCCTTCCGGAAATCCAGGAATACAGAATAGATCTGAAATCCCTTGTCAATAGCACTCAGCACTTCATGTGAATAAAGAGCTAATTGTTTCCTTCGACATAATTCATAATGTTCGAAACAATATATGTTCTAAAATCCTGCTGCATATCGACGTTAACGATATGGGCTTGTAATTTAGTGGATTACTCCTACTACCTTTCTTGAATATTGGTGTGACCTGTGCAAATTTCCAGTCTTTGGGTAAGGATCTTTCGTAGAGCGAACGGTTGTATATGATTGTTAAGTATGGAGCTAATGCATCAGCATACTCCGAAAGGAACCTAATTGGTATACAGTCAGGATCTTCATTGTTGCTTTTATTAAGTGATTTGAGTTGCTTCACTACTCCGAGGATATTTACTTCTACGTTAGTCATGTTGGTAGCTGTTCTCGATTCAAATTTTGGAATATTTATTTCGTCTTCCTTTGTGAAGGCATTTCGGAAAGCTGTGTTTAGTATATCTGCTTTGGCAGCACTGTCTTCGATAGTATCTCCATTGTTATCGCGCAGAGAAGGCATTGATTGTTTCTTCCCGCTAACATACTTCACAAACGACCAGAATCTCTTTGGATTTTCTGTCAGGTTTCGAGGCAAAGGTTAGTTGTGGAAGCTGTTATAAACATCTCGATTTGAACTCCGCGCTAAAGTTTCGAGCTTCTGTAAAGGATCGCCAATCTTGGGGATTTTGCGTCCGTTTAAATTTGACATGTTTGTTTCGTTGTTGCTGCAACAGTGTTCTAACCCGTTTTGTGTACCAAGGAGGATCAGCTCCGCCGTTTGTTAATTTATTTGGTATAAATCTCTCAATTGCTGCCAATACTATTACTTTGAATTCAAGCTACATCTGATCTATTCTTAAATTATTAACTTGGAATGAGTTGAGATTGCCTCTCAGGAAGGCGTCTGGTGAATTTTTATCTGATTTTTTGAATAGGTATATTTTTCGCTTATTTTTCGAGGATTACAGTATTCAATCTCGCTACGACAACCCTATGTTCACTAATCCCTATATCGGTTATTAACTCAGGATGATTTGTTGCTAAGAAGGTCAAGTGAGTTTTCACAATCGTTTACTATTCGCGTGGGTTCATGAACTAAATGCTCGAAATAATTTTCAGAGAATGCGTTTAGCACAATTTCGGATGATATTTTATGAGTACCTCCGGAATGAAACATGTATTTTCGCCAACATATCGAGGGTAAATTAAAGTCACCACCAAATATTATCGAATGAGTCGCGTACATGTTTAAAATCAAACTCAAGTTTTCTTTCAACCTTTCAGCAACTGTTTCATCTGAACTGGGAGGTCGGTAAAAGGATACAATTATTATTTTATTCCGGTTGCCAACAATGACCTCTGCCCATACTAACTCACAGGAAGTATCTACTTCAATTTCGCGACAAGTTAAACTACTTCTAACAGCAACAAACATGCCACCGCCAACCGTGTTTAGCCTTGCTTTCCCCCTACGATTTTTACCCTCCACGCTTCCTTCCAATTCTAAATTCGTGTTCCCTTCAAGCCTCATAGCATGTCCTACCAACCGATCACGACCTTCAGTCAGACTGTGCCACAAACTCCTCCACAATTCTATTCAGTACCTCCTTATTAGTTACGTGATCTACCCATCTAATCTTCGGCATTCTTATGTAACACCACATTTCGAAAGCTTCTATTCTCTTCCTGTCTAGACTATTTACCGTTCATGTTTCACTTCAATACACGGCTACGCTCCACACAAATACTTTTAGAAAAGACTTCCTGACACTGACAACACTTTCCTTGCCATTGCAAGTCTACTTTTTATATCCTTCGCAAAAATTTTACAAAATGCATACCACTCTGCTGTTTATGATAATGTTATATATTGTGCTACCGGTTTCGTTTGTAAACGATCATCAATGTCATAAAAATTATGATAGATGTATATCACATGTTTGGTAACTTACGTCAAAACATGTATGTCATGTAACCCATCTGTGATAATTTTTCTGCTGTTGATGATGAGAACCGAAATCGGTAGCAGAATAAATAACGTTATCACAGACAGCACATTGTAATGCATTTTGTCAAATAAAAGAAATCAGGACGCGGGTGGAATCTCCCACGTACGTGACCGAAGAGGTCAATAAAAGGCGTTGAATCTGGCATGGGTATGAAAGAGGATGACCATGTGCAGGACGGAAAAATGAAGTGCAGGAGGATACGCAACGGAGAAATTTGGAAGAAGATTTATGCAAGAATCGAGAAGCAAGGATATGAGGTTGCGAGAAATAGTCTCAGGAGTTGTAATTAAGCCGCAAAGACAGGGGGGAGGGATTGGAGGGCATAAACAGGTATTCAGTAGGTATTATTATTTTATGTGCTATAGAAAATAGGTTGTTAATGAAATGAAAATAAAAAGGTTATTATAGAAAATTACAGAAAATGGGATTGTAAAGTCATAATAACTGCAGTGTCGTAAGTGCTCAAATTGCTGGCCTGTAGCATTTACACGTTTCCCTTAGTATATTAACAGAGAAACTCCACAACAAAATTAAGACAAAAACCACAAATCCACTTCACAGCAATCCACACAATATGCACTCCAAGCCAAATCAGTGTGCCACAGAAGCCAAACCTAAATATACTGCTCTCCCATACACAGGCCCACTGTCATACCAAATAGCAAATTTGTTTAAAAATAAAAATATCAGCTTTTCCACAAATAATAAATTACAACAAAAAGTAATCCATGATGTAAATACCTTCAAGAGTCCCTACGGTAAATCAGGCATATACAAACTAAAATGCGATACATGCCCAAAATTCTACATTGGACGGACAGGCAGAAGTTTTGTAGTTAGTTACAAAGAACACATTGATGCTTTAAGGCTTGGCAACTTGAAAAAAATCTACATTTGCAGCCCATGTTGCTGAAGAAAACCATTCAGTGAGAAACATTGAGAACAACTTAAAAATTTTACATCTAGCAGAAAAAGGAGCCGTTATGAATATATTAGAAGAAATAGAAATACACACACACAAAAACAGCACCCCAGACTATATCCTTAATGAACAAACCGAGTTAGCTAACGCTCCTTTCCTCAAAAATTTCCAAAAATTATTTTCGACCCTCCAAATCAAATAATATTCCTCTGCCTATCTGCAGATCAAGTAGCAAATTTATATGTTACTACAATTTTCATGATGCTAAATGTAAATAAATAATGTACTGTCTTCCTTATACAGTACTCAAAACAAAAAAAGGGTCAACTTTGTAATTAATGTAACAGTTTTCGCTCTAAAACTCACAAAAGCAATGTCTCTCTGTACTAGTGTAAAAGGCGTTTCAGTTGCATAAGTGAATTTATGATCTTTTCCAAACATGGGATATCTTCATGATGTTTGATGTATCACAGCATCTTTGTCACTCATATATTTGTAAGAACTTTGTATTGTATCAAAGCATGTGGTGCGTGCTAGAAATCTTTTCTGTGACAAATCTAAAGTATTCAGCGAGGAAAATTTACGTGTGCAACAATAAGAATGCAGTGGGAATGTATTCACATCTGTTGGACGAATGTAATGAAAACAAACACTCCAAACCGACATTTCTCGCAAGTCACATCCAATGAAAATCTGTAACGCAACCTTCTGTGTGGCGTCCTTATACTTATGTATTATTTATATTTTAGGACAATTAATCTGTAAAAAACGTTGTAATGAAAGCGTGGAAACCGTCTGAAGATGAATCATAACGATTCGAAACCGGTAACGGTACCCTTTGAATAAAGGAACTGAAAGTAAATTTGTGGCTGGTTGCTGTCTCAACACCATCAAAACTTACCCTTGTGTTAGTTCGCGTCAAATCGCAAGGCAATCTGGCATGAGCTAGAGTAGTGTTGTTCGTGTTCTGCATCGCCATAAAAATCATCCTACCATATCAGTCTCCACCAAGAATTAACTGGTACGGATTGTATGCGTCGCAATGAATTCTGCCGATGGGCTCGATTTAGAAGGATGACACATTTAGTAATTTGATTTTATTTACTGACGTGGCTACATTCACGAACCATGGAGCCGGCCGGTGTGGCCGTGCGGTCTAGGCGCTTCAGTCTGGAACCGCGTGACCGCTCCGGTCGCAGGTTCGAATCCTGCCTCGGGCATGGATGTGTGTGATGTCCTTAGGTTAGTTAGGTTTAAGTAGTTCTAAGTTCTAGGGGACTAATGACCACAGATGTTAAGTCCCATAGTGCTCAGAGCCATTTGAACCATTTGAACCACGAACCATGGAAATGTTAATTTGCATAACATGCGTTATTGGGCAACTGAAAATCCATGTTGGCTGCGGCAAGTTGCACACCAAAAACCGTGGTCGGTGAATGTATGTTGTGGGATTCTGGAGGACAGAATTATAGGCCCCTATTTTATCGAAAGGAAATCTTAATGATAGGAAGTATACTACATTCCTTCAAGAAACATTAGGTCTTTTATTGGAAGAAATACATTTCGGAACTGAATGTTCCTTTCACATTATGCTGATACAATAGCTCCCTACTTAGCAGTCATATACAACCGCTCGCTCACCGATACATCTGTACCTACAGATTGGAAAATTGCGCAGGTCGCACCAGTGTTTAAGAAGGGTAGTAGGAGTAATCCATCGAACTACACACCTATATCATTGACGTCGGTTTGCAGTAGGGTTTTGGAGCATATACTGTATTCAAACATTATGAATCACCTCGAAGGGAATGATCTATTGATACGTAATCAGCATGGTTTCAGAAAACATCGTTCTTGTGCACGAAGTAATGGCCGCTATCGACGGGGGATCTCAAGTTGATTCCGTATTTCTAGGTTTCCAGAAAGCTTTTGACACCGTTCCTCACAAGCGACTTCTAATCAAGCTGCGGGCCTATGGGGTATCGTCTCAGTTGTGCGACTGGGTTCGTGATTTCCTGTCAGGAAGGTCGCAGTTCGTAGTAATAGACGGCAAATCATCGAGTAAAACTGAAGTGATATCAGGTGTTCCCCAGGGAAGCGTCCTGGGACCTCTGCTGTTCCTGATCTATATAAATGACCTGGGTGACAATCTGAGCAGTTCTCTTAGGTTGTTTGTAGATGATGCTGTAATTTACCGTCTAGTAACGTCATCTGAAGACCAGTATTAGTTGCAAAGCGCTTTAGAAGAGATTGCTGTATGGTGTGGTAGGTGGCAGTTGACGCTAAATAACGAAAAGTGTCAGGTGATCCACACGAGTTCCAAAAGAAATCCGTTGGGATTCGATTACTCGATAAATAGAACAATTCTCAAGGCTGTCAATTCAACTAAGTACCTGGGTGATAAAATTACGAACAACGTCAGTTGGAAAGACCACATAGATAATATTGTTGGGAAGGCGAGCCAAAGGTTGCGTTTCATTGGCAGGAGACTTAGAAGATGCAACAAGTCCACTAAAGAGACAGCTTACACTACACTCGTTCGTCCTCTGTTAGAATATTGCTGCGCGGTGTGGGATCCTTACCAGGTGGGATTGACGGAGGACACCGAAAGGGTGCAAGAAAGGGTGCAAAAAAGGGCAGCTCGTTTTGTATTATCACGTAATAGGACAGAGAGTGTGGCAGGTATGATACGCGAGTTGGGATGGAAGTCATTAAAGCAAAGACGTTTTTCGTCGCGGCGAGATCTATTTACGAAATTTCAGTCACCAACTTTCTCTTCCGAATGCGAAAATATTTTGTTGAGCCCAACCTACGTAGGTAGGAATGATCATCAAAATAATAGAAATCAGATCTCGAACAGAAAGGTTAAGGTGTTCGTTTTTCCCGCGCACTGTTTGGGAGTGGAATGGTAGAGAGATAGTATGATTGTGGTTCGATGAACCCTCTGCCAAGCACTTAAATGTGAATTGCAGAGTAATCATGTTGATGTAGATGTGGTATCAACACGATGGGTGTCCGGCACATTTTTCGCTGTTGGCTAGAAATGAGTTGCAGAGAAAATTCCCAAATCGTAGGATTAGCACAGAGGAGATGTGTGGTAGCCGGGTCGTTCGCCAGACTTAATGCTTCTGGATTTTTCCTTGTTGGGATTCGTAAAAGACATTCTTTATAAAGCCGTTCCAACTACACCTGACGATATGCGAGAGAGCATGTGCTTCGATAAATGCCAAAGTGATGAGGAATACCACTCGATCCATGATAAGAAGATTGTAGCACTGCATTGATACCAATGGTCATCACTTCGAACACCTTCTGTAAATGGACGTTCATGCCTCCTTTGTGACCTTGGTTGACCGTCAAAGACCTTACAGTTGCACATCATTGGATTTGTCTCGATAGCCGCTATCAGAAAGTAAGTACCAAACTATAGCATCCCATTTAAAAAAACAAAGGTGACCTTTATATCTCTGACGCGACCACCCGTAGCAACAAAAAAAACCAACGTCATATTATGGTCCCCGTTGTACCATGGAACTTTTCTCCCACAAACGTTTGAGCTACTATCATACACTACTGGCCATTAAAATTGCTACACCAAGAATAAATGCAAATGATAGACGGGTATTCATTGGACAAATACATTATACTAGAACTGACATGTGATTACATTTTCACGCAGTTTGGGTGCATAGATCCTGAGAAATCAGTACCCAGAACAACCACCTCTGGCAGTAATAACGGCCTTGATACGCCTAGGCATTGAGTAAAACAGAGCTTGGATGGCGTATACGGATATAGCTGCCCATGCAGCGTCAACACGATACCACAGTTCGTCAAGAGTAGTCACTGGCGTATTGTGACGAGCCAGTTGCTCTGCGACCATTGACCAGACGTTTTCAATGTGTGTGAGATCTGGAGAATGTGCTGGCCAGGGCAGCAGTCGAATATATTCTGTATCCAGAAAGGCCCGTACAGGACCTGCAACATGCTGTCGTGCATTATCCTGCTGAAATGTAGGGTTTCACAGGGATCGAATGAAGGGTAGAGCCACGGGTCGCAACACATCTGCAGCGTCAAGGGTAACCGAAGCCATGGTCTCCGAGCTGATAGTCCATGCTGCTGCAAACGTCGTCGAACTGTTCGTGCAGATGGTTGTTGTTTTTCAAACGTCCCCATCTGTTGACTCAGGGATCGAGACGTGGCTGCACGATCCGTTACAGCCATGCGGATAAGATGCCTCTCATCTCGACTGCTAGTGATACGAGGCCGTTGCGATCCAGCACGGCGTTCCGTATTACCCTCCTGAACCCACCGATTCCATATTCTGCTAACAGTCATTGGATGTCGACCAACGCGAGCAGCAATGCCGCGATACGATAAACCGCAATCGCGATAGGCTACAATCCGACCTTTATCAAAGTCGGAAACGTGATGGTACGCATTTCTCCTCCTTACACGAGGCATCATAACAACGTTCCACCAGGGAACGCCGGTAAACTCATGTTTGTGTATGAGAAATCGGTTGGAAACTTTCCTCATGTCAGCACGATGCAGGTGTCACGACCGGCGCCAACCTTGTGTGAATGCTCTGAAAAGCTAATCATTTGCATGTCACAGCAACTTCTTCCTGGCGGTTCAATTTCGCGTCTGTAACACCTCATCTTCGTGGTGTAGCCATTTTAATGGCCAGTAGTGTACTTTCGGAGTTATTCTTGGTGGCAATAGTTAATGCTTCACCCTGTATGCTCTGTGTGAATTTTAAAACATCCATAAGGATATCTCAAATCAATGCAAACTTAGGGACTGTGTTGGATAGGCAGTCAAAAAGTAGTTACTGCGTTGCAGATAGGTTGCAGACGTAGCGGAGGTGTGTCTTCTGCGGCCACAGAGAGTACTACAAAACTTTCAGTAATCGGAGTGCTGGAAAACTAAGTGAAAACCATTATGTCTCGTTGACATCAAAGGCAGCGGCTTCAGCTTGTGAGTGCATTCGGGAGTGGCAGGATGATGGCTCTCCAAGAAACATATTTCCCATTTCGTCTCGGACAGTGCACGTTGCTGTGGCAATTCCGATAGATTTATCATTTCGTGGATTTGAATACAGACTGGTGTATCTCTCGTACTTTCGCAAATTACTTGCGTTATGACAGGTAAGACTGTGCAGTGAATTACCGCTATTTCTCATGTCTCCAAATCTTATCTGTGAGTATGTTTACTAGGTTGTCATTCCGGGAATAGCTTGTCAGAAGATGTCTGCTATTGATCATTGGCATGACACTTAATACTTTACCTAGAATCAATATGATTTTTACTCTTTAGTGTACGCAGTGCGGAGAAAGAAAAATACCAGGTGTACCGGTATGAAATGAGCGTTAGGATACAAATGTGTCGATAGGGAACATTTGTTGTGAAGGAGCCTTAATTTTTTTGTGTTTGGTTGGTATGACATCTGTCAAAGATATTTAGTATACATCAAGTCATGGAACAAACAACATAATATGTTTTAATTGCGTTAACAATGTCGAGTTTTGTACCAGAAAGTGATGATTTGCAGAAAGCATTAATTTTTTGTTTTAATTTGAAAAAAAAAGTGCTGCAGAGTCGCATCGAATGCTTTTCGAGGCATATGGTGATCATGCTCTATCAGAAGCAACATTCAAAAGATGGTTTCAACGGTTCAGAAATAGTGATTTTGATGTAAGAAATGAAGAAGGTGGAAGGCCACCAAAAAAGTTCGAAGACGCCGAATTGCAAGCTAGGTCCCGAGCTCGAGTCTCGGCCCGGCACACAATTTTAATCTGCCAGGAAGTTTCATATCAGCGCACACTCCGCTGCAGAATGAAAATCTCATACTGACCATTGCTTTCTATACATTTTAACCACTTTCCTGGCAATTTGTGGACACCGAGCCAATAGAAATGTGCGTCTTTTGAAGCAAACCAATCGGACACCCAATTTTCGACTTCTTCGTAGGAATCGAAGAGTTCCTCAGCCAATGCGTGTCCCATTGATGAAAACAAATGGTCGTCGGAAGGGGCCGAGTCTGGTGAATACGGCGGGTGGGGTAGCAGCTCCCAGCCAAGTGTTTTGATTGTATCCTAAACCAGTTTTGCTTTGTGTGCAGGTGCATTGTCATGTAAAAAGATTACTTTGCCAATTCTTCTGGCCCATTCTGGTCTTTTTTCGATCAATGCATAGTTCAAATTGATCATTTGTTGTCTGTAGCGATTAGTATTCACAGTTTCACCGGGTTTTAGAAGCTCATGATACACCACACCTTTCTGATCCCACCAAACACAGAGCATTGTCTTCTTGCCGAATCGATCTGGTTTTGCAGTCGATGTTGATGGTTGTCCCGGATTAACCCATGATTTTTCCCCTTTAGGATTCTTAAAATAAATCCATTTTTCATCTCCAGTAATAATTCGATGCAAAATTGATTTTCTTTCATGTCTTTGAAGCAAAATTTGGCAAATGGTTTTTCGGTTTTCCATCTGTCTTTCATTCAATTCATGTGCCACCCATTTCCCACACTTTTGGATCTTTCCCATAGCTTTCAAACGGTCAGAAATTGTTTTTTGTGCAACATTTAGCATTGCTGTCATTTGCTTCTGAGCAGGAGAGCTTCTGTAAAGTTTGGAAGGTATGAGACGAGGTACTGGCAGAAGTAAAGCTTTGAGGACGGGGCGTGAGTCGTGCTTGGGTAGCTCAGTTGGTAGAGCACTTGCCCGCGAAAGGCAAAGGTCCCGAGTTCGAGTCTCAGTCGGTCACACAGTTTTAATCTGCCAGGAAGTTTGAATGGATGCCGGCACGGAGCTCAGCCTGTTCGGTCAGAGGGTTATGTGCCCTCTGTAATAAAAAAATAAATAAAATAGAATAAAAAAACTGAGTTAATCTATCATCAACGAACTTAAACGGATGTCTTACGACGTCCGCCCCGAGCAGACGCAACGAACAAAAGAAAAATGCCGGCACGGTAGCTCAGCGTGTTCGGTCAGAGAGCTGGTTGGCCTCTGTAATAAAAAAACTGAGTGGAACGATCAACAACGAACTTTAACGGATGTCATGTGATGTCCGTAACGACCAAATACAACCATCAGCAACGAAAAAAAAAATGGTCAGTACTTTGAATAAAATGTCTTTACTTTTCAATTCAAAATTAGTGTTTCATTTTCACGAAAAAACGCTCATTTCATACCGGTGCACCTGGTATACGTTTGTTTAGAGGCAACACGCTCAGGCAGCTCATCTGCTAGAGAACTGTAAAAAAAAAATCCATATTTTGTGTAATCTCCGCACTGAGCAAGAGAAGTCTGTAAGTATCAAACATAGGCCTTAATTTGAGACAGAAATTTCTGAGAACGTACGTCTGGAGGACAGCTGAAACGTCCCCTTTTGAAAAATTATACATGACTGTGCTTAAACTGACACACAATACTTTTAGCACAACGCAATCTGACTTTTAATAATCCCTACAAAAGAATGGCCCTGACTAACATTAACCTATACCTTTCACAAATCACTTACCTCACAAAAATCTTCGTTACTCAAGCTGCTGCAATACAGCGAACGCCACTACTGCCAGCTAAATACGAGTAAAAGATTCAAACTACGGAAGGCCCTTACTACTGATAGGCATAGTTAGCAAATGAAAGATTTTGATAGAGAAGAAACAATGTATTTACCTTAATAGTGTTCAAAGGTCATAATATATATAGCAGTTCATGACATCCAGTTTTACAAATTTCAAAATTCCGCCATTTCTCTCCCCACATCCACCACTGCTGGCGGCTCACCTCCAACTGCGCAACGCTACGCGCTGTTCACATCCAGCTGCCCAACGTTACAATGGCAGACAACAATGCAAACTAGCCACAGACTGCACACAGCACAGCCACTGATTTTCATACAGAGCGCTACGTAACGTTGCCAATAAGAAAACATAAACAGCCTACTTACATAGCCCCCATGCTCCCCACAAAAAATTTTACAAATTGTTTTGGGCAGCGGCCAATAATGATTTGATAAAATTTTTCATAATTACAATAGCAAAGAAATGAAATGCACACACTTATTGATACAATGTTGGTCAAAAGCTAAAATTTTCTCACAGTCCATAAAGACAGTCCTGATCATTCATCACAGTAAAATTGCAGTGTTTTTCTCAAAGTCTGAGCAGTAAAAGAAAATGCACATGGAAGTAGTGGATTTCCATGCAGTCTTGAAGAAGTAGTGTTGTCCTTCCACCGGAAAGACAGTGCTGACTCTCGACATGCAGACAGGTAATGGGCCACAACAGAGCAAACCCACAGCAGAGTCATTCGAAGTTTTGAAGAATATTGGTAGGCAGGTCATCACAGAGTAGACCCACTGTAGTCCTGGTAGAGATTACGGTATTGGTGGGCCACCAGAGGTGCGGACCCACTGTAGTCCTTGTAGAGATTATGGTATTGGTGGGCCACCAGAGGTGGAGACCCACTGCAGTCCTTGTAGAAATAATGGTACTGGTGAGTCAGAAAAGGTGTAGACCCACTGTAGTCCTTGTAGAGACGGCCAGCAGCCAACTGTTGCGACTGTGCAGGTGCACAATCACCATCGAAGAGTCTTGCGGAGAATATAGCAAGTCCATAAACCACCACTTGTGCAATCACAAAAATTTTTTCAAATGTCCTTTGAACCAGAAATGCTGTTATCCAGTCCCTTGCAGAATTATTAACACACGTGCAAACAGTAACAATCTTTCATTTGCTAACTATGCCTATCAGTAGTTAGTGCCTTCCGTAGTTTGAATCTTTTATTTAGCTGACAGTAGTGGCGCTCGCTGTATTGCAGTAGCTTCAGTAACGAAGACTTTTGTGAGGTAAGTGATTTGTGAAAGGTATAGGTTAATGTTAGTCAGGGCCATTCTTTTGTAGGGATTTCTGAAAGTCAGATTGCGTTGCGCTAAAAAAATATTGTGTGTCAGTTTAAGCACAGTCATGTATAATTCTTCAAAAGGGGACGTTTCACAGCGTTGTATGACAGCGAAACATCGACTGTGGGAAAGCCAGAGCAGAAGAGAATGTGGTGCTACCGACGAATGTTGAGAAGTAGATTGACTGATAAGGTGAGAAATAAGAAGGTTTTCCGCAGAACGGGCGAGGAAAGCAATACATGGAAACCACTGACAAGAAGAGTGGACACTGTGATAAGACTTCGGTTCAGACATCATGGAATAACTTCCATGGTAGTAGAGGAAGCTGCAGAGGGTAGAAACCGTAGAGAAAGACGGAGGTCGGAGTACATCCGGCAAATAATTGAGGACGTCGGTTGCAAGCGCGACTCTGAGGTGGTTGGCACAGGAGCACAAGAAAAGGGCCGCCTCAGACCAGTCGGAACATTGGTGACAAAAAAGAAGTACAAATGTTACTGTTAGAGGGGGACGAGAATGAGGTTACCGCATTTGCTCAAGCCACAGGCAACATGCACCAAAAAGAGCGTTTACTACAGAAGTAGAAGACGCGGGCTCAATTAACTATTTAGACCTTACCATTAAGAAGGTTGGCAACAGACATAAATTTTCGATTTTCAGAAAGCCTGCATGTACAGATACTATTACTGGAGTCAGTTCATGCCATCCGCCTCAGTATAAAAGGGCTTTTTTCACCTCTATGATCCACCGACATTTTAGATTACCGTTGGCCGACAGTGAAATATGCTTGAACTTATTATATTAAAAGCAAATTGCAGCAGCCAACGGTTTTTCAGCTAAAGATGTTATGCGCCCATACAATAGGATAAAAAAACAGAAGTAAATAATAGGCCGACCCACAATCATCTAGAAAAAAGAAAGAATAAAGAAAACCTGAAAACTATTCCAATGAAATTTTACGGAAAAATGTCCCAACAAATAGAAAAGTGTTTGAATAAATCTAAGGTTAGATGTGGTTTTCAAGTTAACAACACTCTGAAACTCCGTTTAAAACACAGTTTGAGTAAAGACTCTGATAAATTTGACGGTTCTGGGGTTTACATAATCATTTGTAGTAGTTGTAACAAATTTTACATCGGTCGAACTGGCCACTCTTTTAAAATTAGATTCAGGGAGCATTTGCAAGCACATAAAAAAAACTGCATTAGGAATGCATTTAGCAGAAACCGGCCACACTGTAGACAATATCGAGAGTTGTATGCGTACTTTGCACAGGACAGAGATGGGTCGCGCTCTCGACTTGTTGGAGGAGTTAGAAATTTACAAAGCCAAAAGGAATGAGCCCACTAGGGTACTCAGTGGACAAAGCGATTTTGTACCAAACGCCTACTTTGCTTTGTTTGATAACATACTACGATAACCAATTTTTTTTTTCGTTGGTGGTGCTGAAGTCTGATCAACTTCGTTGATTTTTACTTCTGAAGGGAATGGAAAGGGTAAAAATTTTCTCTTTATTTATTTATTCTTCTTTCAGCTTTAGCTTGGGCACACAGAAGGGTCCTTTAACTCGCTGCTTTTGGTGTGTGTTTGAAAACATGTGTGTAGAAGTGCTAAAGGACTATATGTCCTTAAATTACGGAGAATTACGTGGGGATATCAATTACGGAGGCTCAAATACTATCGCCTTCGGTACTTTATATTTGTGGTTGCGTAAGGGTTCTACTGTACCTACTGTGGTGAGTTGTGGTGTACTGTCACGTATCATGTCCAACTTCCGAAATAAGGTTCGTGCCTTCTCCTTGACCTTGTCTGAGAGGTAAGATTCGCTTAAGGCTCGATGAATGTCATGATTCCGGATCCACCATTGGGCTCCAGTGATCCATCGTAGGCATCTGCTTTGTACAACCTGTTACTTCTTGTACACGTAGTGGCACACGTAGTACCCCAAGAGGTCGATCCATACAAAATAGATGGTTCGACTGTGGCATGGTACAACTGGAGTTTCGAGCGTTGGCTGAGGTACGAGATCTTCAGAAATGAGAGGAGAGCTCCCAGCATTTTGAGGCCAGACGTCTTCTTCTCCATAATGTGATGACTATACAGCAGTTTGGTGTCCAGATGCACTCCCAGGTATTTTACAGTTGTTGCCCAGGGGAGTGGCTGGTCTGATATCCGTAGGCGTCCATTGACGGTGAGTCTCCGAGGTGTGAAGACACGATAACCAAATAATGACTCGCGTATTTATACCTAGCCTTACTTGATGAGTTATGTTGAGAACAGAAGGCATTTCCCTTACTTCCGCACAGAAGTCGCTCTAATCTTGTAACTATCTCCTACCTACTCATGGAATGTATAGCCAAACTATATAATTTTATTTATTGAATGCTTATATGTTGTTTAAAAGTTTTCTGTGGGAGACATGTCACGATGTATGTAAAGCCCTCTATTGGTTAAGTTCTTACGATCGGTGCGCGCTTACATAAGATCCTAGCGGCCGACCCAACAGAGGGTGCTGTTCATTGATCTGTCTCTTTTTCAGCTGTCATTTAGACATTTTATCTTTCATAAGCAATTTATAGGTTGCCACAGGCAATGTATTACGCTATATTAATTGTCGACCGTAAATTAACCATAAAAAAGGGTCGGACCTATACTCCTCATATATTTTCTTTTAATAATTTTACATGGGTAACTGCATTCATATTTTAATGTATCACAATTGGTTTCTATAATGGTCATCAATTTTAATAAGTCTGCTACATGCATTTTATCTAATGTGCTTTTATCAGATTATGTTTTTTGCGTAAATGATGACTACATATAAGCAAGCCCACAGTAGCGACATCTAGGCAGGGTAAGGGGAAACAGGTTTCTGGAGGCTACTGTACCTCAGTAGCTAATTGGCAATAATTACTATGTGCACGATGTGGCCTATTCTACACCATATTTTAAATCTACGTGACGATGCTATGCTGATTATATTTATATGTGTTGACGATGCCATTATGGCCGTATCACTTTAGGTCATGGTGTAGAAAAGGTACGTTATACCATATTTTATCTGTACAGTTCCCTAGTGTATGACAGTATATTGTGATATATATTGCTGTTTTATGTTAAGACACACTGCTCACAACATGTATCTATTTATATATTTTAGATCTGAAGATGGTCATTACAGACTGAAACCGGTCATCGTCTAAAGAATTCATTTGTGATCAGAGACTGGAATAAAAAAGCATTTTAAAAATGAAAAGTTTTCCCGGAAATGAAAATGATATACTCAGAAAACTGCGTGATTTTATCATCTATATGGGAAAAATTTCCTTTCTCCGTGACTATGAAACATGAAAGCTTGTATACTTTCCCTGTAATTATCTCATTATCTCGTATTGTCTCATATTTTAAAATAATTTCGTTAATAAACAAAGCATTATCCTGGCCCAGGATAAGGTGATCAGAACGATTTCGAAATTAGTTTCTCTAGCGTCTTAAGTTAATTCCGTTTTCGTAACATGGATATGGAATTTGTATCTACAACCGCACAGCAATTCGGTAGATGAACGTGGGAAATTAATGAATTTGATGGTTATACATTTGTTTAAAACGTGTTCTATGTCTGATGAGGGGCAAAGCACTTTCTAAAAACTCTTACTGGTTCTCTCTTTATACCTCTCTGGGTGAACAAATGGGCATCGTTGGTGAAACATAAGCTTAGTTTTATTGCTACATTGCTTTATGTATAGCAATGCCCATCTTGTTACACGTATACACAGTTTGCCGGCCGCGGTGGCCGAGCGGTTCTAGGCGCTCAGTCCGGAACCGCGCGACTCCTACGGTCGCAGGTTCGAATCATGCCTCGGGCTTGGATGTGTGTGATGTCCTTAGGCTCGTTAGATTGAAGTAGTTCTAAGTTCTAGGGGACTGATGACCCCAGATGTTAAATCCCATAGTGCTCAGAGCCATTTGAACCATACACAGTTTCCGCAAACTTTCATATAAAACATCTAACACATCATGGCAAATTTAACTAATCACTAGTTGCAACGATGCTTCGTGACACTACGGTTAAACCAAACAATAAACCTGCGATGAGAAACGTCGACATGGCAAAATAAATGTGTGAGAAATGACGTACAAAAGTTACAAAACTCCAATACTTGAAGACTCATTTCTTCACAAGAGAGTAAATACAATACGTACATAAACGTTAGCAACAAAAGCAAAGATAAAGCTTTTACTTTCCTGAAAGTTATCCTCAAGCGTCTCGAAATTCAAATTCTGTTTTCCCTTCACATGTGCTTCATCATTTGATTTGAGGTTAATGATACGGACTAGTTTGCTAAACTCCTTGATGTTGATGATAATAATCCATACTAATATTACACATGCGAAAGTAACTCTGTTACGCTTTCGCGACTAAACTGCTCAATCGATCTTGATGAAATTTGGTATAGACATAGGTTAAACGTAGAGCCTATTGTAGAAAGTGTGTAGTACAAGACATTTATTGATTTTAACAGTATAACGCAAATACGGAACATTAGTCATTCTTTGAAAAATCTTTTTTCTCTTTGACTTTTGAACTTTATTATATTTCTGAAAATGCTTTTAAAATTTGATGTGTTCTACATAATTCGATACAAAGTTATGAATATCAGCCAGCTGCATTGCTCTTTACATGGCTTTTATTTAATAAATCACTAATGATGAGCCCATTTAGGCATGTTGCTGTCATCAGGTGCTATGTAAATATATAAGTAAGTGATGGTTAATATAATGATCTGTAACTATGCTAAGGAAAGTTATAATACATTCGTTTGGTATTTTTTACCTTACATGTAATATCGTTGCTGCCATGTCCTGTCTTTTTTTTTTAATTATTAGTTTCTCCTTAGATGTACATTGGAGACGTATATCTGACTTTAGTCAGCGTTTAAGTAAACTGTTTTTCTCTTGACAACTTCGGTAACAGTGTATCAGTGATATTTTATGTTTACGTAGTTACCGTTACAAGTAAGTGATGTGTGGTAATCCGGCTGTTTTTTAATTGTTTTTATAGATTTGGTTCTAATTATGTTTTTGCCTGTAATTTGTTTTTTAGAGTTAGTTGAGTTTTATGTTATATTCTTATTTTCTCGTAATAATTTTGTTATTGTCTATGATTGTGATGTTTCCTTGGTGTTATGTGTCTGTAGTATACTTTTCATGTTGTTACGCTGTTATTATGGATATTTAATTCACATTATAAAGCCAGAAACGGTTAAAGTAATAAATCACAGGCACTAAACAGTACATATCCATAGCAACAGCGATAACAACATGAAGAGTATACAACAGACACATAACACCAAGGAAACATCACAAACATAGACAATGACAAAATTATTACGAGAAAATAAGAATATAACATAAAAATCTCAGCTAAAACTGTCCGCCCCGACAGCTGAGTGGTCAGCCTGACGGATTGCCGTCCTACAGGCTTGGATTCGATTCCCGACTGTGTCTGGGATTTTCTCCGCTCAGGGACTGGGTGTTGTCTTCATCATGATTCCATCCCCTACCGGCACGCAGGTCACCCCATGTGGCGCCGAATGTAATAAGAGCTGCACCAAGGCGGCCGGACCTGCCCCGCAAGGGACCTCCCAGCCAAAGACGCCAAACGATCATCTACATTTCAACTAGCACTGAAAGAAATTCCAGGAAAAAGCATAATTAGAACCAAACTAAATAATAAAAAGATAGCCAAATTTCCACACATCACTTACTTATAATGGTAACTACACTCCTGGAAATGGAAAAAACAACACATTGACACCGGTGTGTCAGACCCACCATACTTGCTCCGGACACTGCGAGAGGGCTGTACAAGCAATGATCACACGCACGGCACAGCGGACACACCAGGAACCGCGGTGTTGGCCGTCGAATGGCGCTAGCTGCGCAGCATTTGTGCACCGCCGCCGTCAGTTCAAAAATGGTTCAAATGGCTCTGAGCACTATGGGACTCAACATCTTAGGTCATAAGTCCCCTAGAACTTAGAACTACTTAAACCTAACTAACCTAAGGACATCACACACATCCATGCCCGAGGCAGGATTCGAACCTGCCACCGTAGCAGTACCGCGGTTCCGGACTGCAGCGCCAGAACCGCTAGACCACCGCGCCGCCGTCAGTGTCAGCCAGTTTTCCGTGGCATACGGAGCTCCATCGCAGTCTTTAACACTGGTAGCATGCCGCGACAGCGTGGACGTGAACCGTATGTGCAGTTGACGGACTTTGAGCGAGGGCGTATAGTGGGCATGCGGGAGGCCGGGTGGAGGTACCGCCGAATTGCTCAACACGTGGGGCGTGAGGTCTCCACAGTACATCGATGTTGTCGCCAGTGGTCGGCGGAAGGTGCACGTGCCCGTCGACCTGGGACCGGACCGCAGCGACGCACGGATGCACGCCAAGACCGTAGGATCCTACGCAGTGCCGTAGGGGACCGCACCGCCACTTCCCAGCAAATTAGGGACACTGTTGCTCCTGGGGTATCGGCGAGGACCATTCGCAACCGTCTCCATGAAGCTGGGCTACGGTCCTGCACACCGTTAGGCCGTCTTCCGCTCACGCCCCAACATCGTGCAGCCCGCCTCCAGTGGTGTCGCGACAGACGTGAATGGAGGAACGAATGGAGACGTGTCGTCTTCAGCGATGAGAGTCGCTTCTGCCTTGGTGCCAATGATGGTCGTATGCGTGTTTGGCGCCGTGCAGGTGAGCGCCACAATCAGGACTGCATACGACCGAGGCACACAGGGCCAACACCCGGCATCATGGTGTGGGGAGCAATCTCCTACACTGGCCGTACACCACTGGTGATCGTCGAGGGGACACTGAATAGTGCACGGTACATCCAAACCGTCATCGAACCCATCGTTCTACGATTCCTAGACCGGCAAGGGAACTTGCTGTTCCAACAGGACAATGCACGTCCGCATGTATCCCGTGCCACCCAACGTGCTCTAGAAGGTGTAAGTCAACTACCCTGGCCAGCAACATCTCCGGATCTGTCCCCCATTGAGCATGTTTGGGACTGGATGAAGCGTCGTCTCACGCGGTCTGCACGTCCAGCACGAACGCTGGTCCAACTGAGGCGCCAGGTGGAAATGGCATGGCAAGCCGTTCCACAGGACTACATCCAGCATCTCTACGATCGTCTCCATGGGAGAATAGCAGCCTGCATTGCTGCGAAAGGTGGATATACACTGTACTAGTGCCGACATTGTGCATGCTCTGTTGCCTGTGTCTATGTGCCTGTGGTTCTGTCAGTGTGATCATGTGATGTATCTGACCCCAGGAATGTGTCAATAAAGTTTCCCCTTCCTGGGACAATGAATTCACGGTGTTCTTATTTCAATTTCCAGGAGTGTATGTAAACATCTAGTATCGTTGATACACTGTCATCCAAGCTCTCAAGAGAAAATAGCATACGTAGAAACCGTACATCTAAGGAGAAACTAACAATTTTTAAAAAAGACAGGATATAGTAGCAACGATATTACTTGTAAGGTAAAATCACCAAATGAACGTATAAATTGTGAGACCTGAGTTTCTCCTGGCGTATAGAACTTTCAAATAACTTCCGGGAATTCAACCAGGTAACACTTTCAGCGTCCGCCGATATTTCGGCGGGAGAAAACCCCGCCATTTTCAAGGCAAACTGCAACTGACAGGCGGCGTACATGCAAATTTAAAACCTCGGTTCTCGGACTGAGGTAGGAAAGATAATACACACACTGAACACTAGTGCCACCAAAGATGACCAAAGTCAGAGCTATCGATAGTGAGACTACGAATTCGCAGGTGAGGTAGCATTGACTCTGTCCCTCTGTTTTTTGACAAGGGATAGAGCCGGATTCCAAACAGAGTTTAAACAGAAACCTCCATCCCTGTTGCTCGCTAATTTAATCTCAACTGCCCCCCTAATAACACTGTCCCAATAGCTGGACGTGCATGCCAATATCTCGGTGTTATATAACATGGGGTGACCAGTATCCAAGCAATGTTCGGCAATAGCAGATCTACTTGGCTGCTGTAATCGTGAGTGTCGTTTATGCTCAGTACATCGGTCCTCCGCGGTCCTGATAGTTTGACCAATATATGCCATGCCGCAGCTACAAGGAATACGATATACACCCGCCTTACGCAGTCCAAGATCATCCTTAACGGAACTCAAAAGTGCTCTAATTTTAGATGGAGGTCGCAAAACACATTTCACATCGTATTTCCGTAAAATACGACCGATCCAACAAGATCATAGTTGCAGGCCGTTGTATTAAGACCACCACTTACTTATGTATTTACAGAGCACCTCATGATGGCAACATATCGAAATATGTGCATCGTGAGTGATTTATAAAATATAAACCACGTAAAGAGCATTCCAGCTGGCTGATATTCATAATAATCACGTCATTAGAGGACATACGTTGCACTGGAAACCGCAAAGAACAAAAGCTTATACAACCCTCAACATATGTAATCCATACTTCCGTACTAATATTAGTCACAGGCTGGTCGCAGAGCTCCCTTGTAGCTTCTGAGAGCTCTTGAACACACACAACGATGGCGTTACTTAAATGCTGTACGACATACAGAGAGAGACATCGTGTCTTTACACGTGGAACGTGTCCTGGCAGGCATGTGACAGGAGATAATGTTATTGCATTTAGAAACAATATAAAAATACGTAAATCTCATGATTATCACCTTGACCTGCTGAGACAATCCTTATCTAAACATCTAGTTACAGTCGACTGAACATCGCCTGGTTATTAAAAGCATTTGCAACATCATATTAGGCGAATATAAAATAAGTGACGTCTGATAATAATATAAAATATTTGTCACTTCCTAATATGCATTACATTACCAGTACATGAACAGTGCTACGTAGTGCACTTGTAACGCTACCGCCCTTAAACGGACGTGCGTTAGCTGTATAAAGCCTGTACTGTAATAAGTTCACGGGCTTCACCTTATAACCAAGGATTTTAGTACATAAATTGACCGCGTGTACCTAATAGAAGCAAGATCGGACTTATCAGTCAATAACTACAGTGATTCATCAAGCATATGTAAAGTATAATTGCTCGTTCGCATGGACAAGAAGTATACACAGTAGATGCCACCTATAATTAATGATTCGGTCGCCAGCCTACTTAGGCAATGAGTGAGCTTTTCCTTGTACAAGTGGGTGCATGTACAAGCATAGTAACACGTAGTAATGATGCGTTATATGGCAAAGTTTGGACCCGGAAAAATCCACTGAACTAAAGCTTTCTCTTTTTGTACGAATTTGGACGAGCTAAATTCACACAACACCACACAGCAATGATTACTACGAACTGCATTTTGTATATTGATCAGACTGAAATCGGGCATAGATTTTCCTAGAATGAGCAGTTTTGAAAGCACACATACAATGTCACTATTAAAATTGGAAAACAACACTAATACACTTAGGATTAAAATAGAACTTAACTTTACTGGTCAAATCTGATCAGCACATTTCAAGGTTTGAAAGAATGAACAAGAGAAGGGGGGGGGGGCCTGAAACTGTTATGGTCGTTATACTGAAACTGTTAAGTACTAAAAGGCAAATTAACACTCAAATTTATCAATCAATGGATAACTACTCTTTTGTCTTACTTCTGAATAATTTAACTGTCATTAGTTCTGTCTCAAGTTAATTAAATAGCATCGCTAACTCAATTCAAAAAAACTCTCTTGTCATACTTTTGTTCTTTACCAACATTTGCAATAACACATAGAACTTTAAACTTCTTTATAGCATAGGTTTGTCTGCTAATAATTCTTATTTACACTAATTATAAACTTTCAGTTCAGGATACTCGGGTTGCACAATACGAGGTAAGGATCCTGTCTAGGTCAGTGATCAGGATAAGTCATGGCTAAGGCAATTCTGGTAAAAGTCACGTTATTATTGAACGGTTAGAAACATTTTCGACACTGGTCCACACAAATACACTTCTAAAGATGAAATAAATGTTTGACCTGTGCAAGTAGGTGCGGCGGTTGGCGGGCAGCGAGGTAGCGGGCAGCACGGCACATATACAAGCGCGGCTAAGGCTCACGCTACATAGGCACTTTCCATCTTCTTAGCGTCGTAATATTTCCAATTTTGTGCCTCAGAATATAGCTATGCCAAGTAGTCGTCGGAATCGGTTCATCCGAGGCTCAATGGAATCCACTTTTCCTGGGTAGCCTCCTCGGTACAGTACGTGTTCCTCTGACCGATTCACAACTCCGACTCTTACTGATGTTCGCCTCCGACTGCCTACTAGAGATGGGGAGCTCGTGAATGAGTCGTTTAAATGAACGCTTCACTCCAGTGAAGTGTGAACTAACCACTCAATTTTAATGAACTGGTACTTCAAACTCTCCACAGATGGTACACTCCACACTTTTTTTCTAGTTCGTTCACTCACTCTCTTCCCCTCTCCCTCTCCCACTACATTGGCGCTACGTCACTCATTCTCCCTTCACTTCAATCCTCCCTGTACTGCCTGTCGACGAATCGAACGGTGAAATACACTTAGAACAACAGTTGCACTTTGCTTTCACATAACCTAAATCGGCGAAGAAACCCCAAATTTCACTACTTTTACGCGATCGCGTGTTGCTAGCCATTGTATAAGCGTGAACAGACACAAAAACTGCTTTCGAATAAAATAAAGAGGGATTTTACCTGAAATCGTACCAATGACTACAGGTGACGGTTTACGTTTTGAATTTAGAGGGTTATTATTCTCAATAACAATAAAATCCCGGAAAACTTCTGAATAATTACTTAACGTAGGTATATAGACTTTGTGACAGTGGTAAACATACTCATTCTGTTTTGGATTAAATTTTAAAAGGAACATAAACTTGGACTGCATTTCGTTTGTAGCCCAAGTTTTCAGTCGATAAATACAACAAATAGGTTTCACTTGGCAGATGAAGACTTTTTGGTGCTTCATGAGAAAATGTCGAGCAAAATTAAACGTAATACCTTCTTTATATGTGACAGGCTTCTCTGTTTATCTTTCCTTTGTCCCCTTCGACCATCCTGTATTTAACTCAGACGCTGTAAGACGCAAAACGTTGCGTGCACGTTACCGCATAGTTCGGCCATCTGTTGGTAAAAATATGAAGTATTACGAAGCTTTATTGTACGAGCGAGGCGAAGCGAGCGTAGCCGCAGCTGAACGGCGAACTGGGCAACATCGCCAGGCTTCCGTACTTCATGAATGAACTACTTCATTTGAACGCTTCACGGCAAAGAGTGAAATGAATGAAGTACTTCACGGGAATGGACGAGTTCGACCCATCTCTACTGCCTACTGAGCCCGTTGTGCCGAACCGCGCCCAGTGTGCGTTTTCCCGCACTCGCCTGCCTCCACCTTTTCCCGCTCCCCTACAGGTAGGGTATTCACCACAGGTTTTCTACTACACATATCCTAATGCATTACCTACGTATGGACCAAGTGTTTAAATTACAATTTCCACATTTTACAATAGTTTTAACATTAAGTACACTTTCTTTTGATTATCACATCATTTGAAATCTAACATAATTAATAATATTCATTTCAAAAGTTACTCACAGTTTCTTTAACATCACGAAAAGAGCAAGAAATTAAATCAACCATTTTTCACACTAATTTAGAGAAATTCGTAAAGAAAAAAATTATTATATGTACAGTTGTCGTTACACACTCTTTCATGTTACATAGCGTTAAGACCAACTGCTTATGTAACATGAAAGACTACACTCCCTAGCACAGTTTATACACTGAAGAGCCCAAGAAACTGGTACACCTGCCTAATATCGTGTAGAGCCCCAGCGAGCACGCAGAAGTAGCGCAGCACGACGTGACATGGACTCGACTCATGTCTGAAATAGTGCTAGAGGGAACTGACACCATGAATCCTGCAGGGCCGTCCATGAATCCGAAACAGTACGAGGGGGTGGAGATCTCTTATGAACAGCACGTTGTAAGGCATCCCAGGTATGCTCAGTAATGCTCGTGTCTGGGGAGTTTGGTGGCCAGCGGAAGTGTTTAAACTCAGGAGAGTGTTCCTGGAGCCATTCTGTAGCGATTCTGGACGTGTGGGGGTGTCGCATTGTCCTGCTGGAATTGCCCAAGACCGTCGGAATGCCCAGTGGACATGAATTGATGCAGGTAACCAGACAGGATGCTTACGTACGTGTCAGCTATCAGAGTCGTATCCACACGTATCAGGGTTGCCATATCACTCCGACTGCTCACACCCCACATTAATACAGAGCGTCCGCAGCTTGAACAGTCCCCTGCTGACATGCAGCGTCCATGGATTCATGAAATTAGAATTATATTAATACCTTCTGCTGTTGACGGGCGTTGATATACATCAACGGGGACATGTGAAAATGTGTGCCCCGACCGGGACTCGAACCCAGGATCTCCTTCTTACATGGCAGACGCTGTATCCATCTGAGCCACCGAGGACACAGAGGACAGTGCGACTGCAGGGACTATCTCGCACACGCCTCCCGCATAACCCACATTCTCACCTTGTATGTCCACACACTACATTCGTAGTGTCCCACCCCAACACACTCATTACTCGTGGAAGACATTTTTACCAAATCCCGTAAGAGTTCGGGGAATATGTGAGCATCCTCACAGAAGAAGAAGGTCATGGCCGGTATCGCCAGAACGATATATGGATATGGTGTCTGTTCTTTCGGACATGTCCGAAAGAACAGACACCATAGCCATATAAGTATACGGATTCATGAGGTTGTCTCCATACCCGTCCACCCACTCGATACAATTTGAAACGAGACTCGTCTGACCAGGCAACATGTTTCCAGTAATTTTTTTTATTTAATAAAATTGCAGCCAAATATGTTTCCAGTAATCTACGACAGTCTGTTGATGGGCCCAGGCGAGGCGTAAATCTCATGATTATCACCTTGACCTGCTGAGACAATCCTTATCTAAACATCTAGTTACATTCGACTGAACATCATCAAGGGCACACGAGTGGGCCCTCTGCTCGGAAAGCCCTTATCTATGATATTTCGTGGAACTGTTCGCACGCTGACGCTTATTGATGGCGCAGCATTGAAATCTGCAGCAATTTGCGGAAGTGTTGCACTTCTGTCATATTGAACGATTCTCTTCAGTCGTCGTTGGTCCCGTTCTTGCAGGATCTTTTTCCGGCAGCAGCGATGTCGGAGCTTTGGCGTTTTACCGGATTCCTGATATTCGCGGTACACTCTTGAAACGGTCGTACCGGAAAATCACCACTTCTCAATATCTTGGAGATTCTGTACCCCATTCCTCGTGCGCCGCCTATAGCACCACGTTCAAACTCACTTAAATCTCGATAACGTGCCATTGTAGCAGCATAAGTGATGTAAAAACTGCGCCAAACATTTGTTGTCTTATATGGGCGTTGTCGACCGAAGCGCCGTATTCTGCCTGTTTACATATCTCTGTAATCGAATAGGCATGCTGGTACCAGTTTCAGTGTATATTGACTATGTAATTGATATTACGATGTGACAACATTGACAGTTTCATAGCTTTACTATATGACGTCAATTATTTTAAAAGGTATATAGATAAAAATACAAATTTTTTTACTGATTGTTGGTTTCAGCTCATTACCGAGCCGTCTACAGATCTAAAAATACAGAAAGTTACGTATAAGAAGTGACAATAAAAAACATATTCGGTACTTGAATTTCCAATGTGTAACATATACCAATACAGCGTCGTATTTTTTAGAGCAAAGTTTCCCCAGTTAAATACACAATCCTATAGACATAACGTGAAAATATAACAAATGTGTCACAATAAAAATGCAAAAATATATGGTGAGTAATATGAATTACCTTACCTAATGTGAAAATCTTGGTTATGTGAATTGACAGCGTTAATAACTAACCATACGTTGTTACAGTTCCAATTTTGTCACATGTACACTACTGGCCATTAAAATTGCTACACCACGAAGATGACGTGCTACTGACGCGAAATTTAACCGACAGGAAGACGATGCTGTGATATGCAAATGATTAGCTTTTCAGAGCATTCACACAAGGCTGGCGCCGGTGGCGACACCTACAACGTGCTGACATGAGGAATGTTTCCAACCGATTTCTCATACACAAACAGCAGTTGACCGGCTTTGTCTGGTGAAACGTCGTTGTGATGCCTCGTTTAAGGAGGAGAAATGCGTACCATCACGTTTCCGACTTTGATAAAGCTCGGATTGTAGCCTATCGCGATTTCGGCTTATCATATCGCGACATTGCTGCTCGCGTTGGTCGAGATCCAATGACTGTTAGCGGAATATGGAATCGGCGGGTTCAGGAGGGTAATACGGAACGTCGTGCTGGATCCCTACGGCCACGTATCACTAGCAGTAGAGATGACACGCATCTTATCCGTATGGTTGTAACGGATCGTGCAGCCCCGTCTCGATCCCTGAGTCAAGGGATGGGGACGTTTGCAAGACAACAACTATCTGCACGAACATTTCGACGACGTTTGCAGCAGCATCGACTATCAGCTCGGAGACCATGGCTGCGGTTACCCTTGACGCTCCATCACAGACAGGAGCGCCTGCGATGGTGTACTCAACGACGAACCTGGGTGCACGAATGGCAAAATGTCATTTTTTCGGATGAATCCAGGGTCTGTTTACAGCATCATGATGGTCGCATCCGTGTTTGGCGACATCGCAGTGAACGCACATTGGAAGCCTGTATTCGTCATCGCTATACTGGCATATCCCCTGGCGTGATGGTATGGGGCGCCATTGGTTATACGTCTCCGTCACCTCTTGTTCGCATTGACGGCACTTTGAACAGTGGACGTTACATTTAAGATGTGTTACGACCCGTGGCTCTACCCTTCATTCGATCCCTGCGAAACCCTACATTTCAGCAGGATAATGCACGAACGCATGTTGCAGGTCCTGTACGGGCCCTTCTGGATACAGAAAATGTTCGGCTGCTGCCCTGGCGAGCACATTCTCCAAATCTCTCACTAATTGAAATTGTCTGGTCAATGGTGGCCGAGCAACTGGCTCGTCACAGTACGCCTTGATGAACTGTGGTATCGTGTTGAAGCTGCATGGTCAGCTGTACGTCATCCAAGCTCTGTTTGACTAAATGCCCAGGCGTATCAAGGCCGTTATTAAGGCTAGAGGTGGTTGTTCTGGGTACTGATTTCTCAGGATCGATGCACCCAAATTGCGTGAAAATGTAATCACATGTCAGTTCTAGTCTAATATATTTTTTCAATGAATAGCCGTTTATCATCTGCATTTCTTCTTGGTGTAGCAATTTTAATGGCCAGTAGTGCATGTACAAACGATCGGCAGCAGTGATAGTTCATCGCCCATGAGTGGATGTAAACAAGTTATCGTCTGCAACATTCGTATCAAGAACATGTAAGTTTCTGTGTGACAGCTGAGATGTAATGTCATGGCCACACGGAAACTGGCTGCCAGCTAGCGCTGCCGTCCAATTAATTTAATACGCAAGTGACTGTAATACAGCAAAAGATATTAATACAATGAAATTTTTTATAAAATTACATTATATGGGCCTAAGAAGTTAGACGTATATCAGTACATTTGTATAAATCAATGCCGAATATTATCTGTTCGATAAATAATAAAAACAAAGGAACAGGAAGTATTGAATGTCAGAGAATTACGACTGGAGACAGAACATTGTTTTAAGTATAAAAATATAACCATGTTACTAACCAAAAGCAATTTCTCAATGCTGAATATTAGGACGGAGTAACATCGTAACCAGAGGTCTAGATGCCAGATGCAACCAACGGCTTTGATAACCAAAAAGTGTCACACACACTTCCTTGGTCTTGATATGAATGTTAGAAACGGTATCTTCTTTACATCCACTCATGGGCGATGCAGCCACCATTGTTGTCGATCGTTTCTCCGTATCTGTGGCAAAATGGGCACTGGAACTACATTTGATTAGTGGTTGACGTTGCCAATGTACATAACCAACTAAGATTTTTCACTTTAGGTAAGGTGCTTCATATTACTCACTTCCGTTTTTATTGTGTCACGTTTTAATATTTTCCTGATATGCCAACAGGATTTTCTGTATTTAACTAGGGTGACGTATGTCTGAAAAATACTACGATGTGTATTTAGTGTCACACACTGAACAACATTTTAGATTGGTATGTATTACTTAATGTAAATTCAAGTATTGAACGTATTTTTTATCTATCACTTTTTATACGCAGTTTTCTGTATTTTTAGATCTGAAGATCGCACGGTAGTGAGCCGAAACCGGTAATCAGTAAAGAAAATTTGCGATCCTGACGTAGGATTTTTGCTGACGTAGGATTTTTGTCCACACAATCAACAGATCGCATGTTTTTATTTATTTATTTATTTATTTATTTATTTATTGTTCCGTGGGACCAAATTAAGGAGAAGTCTCCGTGGTCATGGAAAGAGTCAATACATGAAATTATAACACGATAGTAGAAACAGATAAAATGAAATATAAGAAACATATTCAGGCGACAGTTCGTAAGTTTAAATAAAGAAAATCAACAATGTAACACTGGAATTTGCTTAATTTTTCAGCGCTTCCAGGAGCTCCTCGACAGAATAGAGGGAGTGAGCCATGAGGAAACTCTTCAGTTTGGACTTAAAAGAGTTTGGGCTACTGCTAAGATTTTTGAGTTCTTGTAGTAGCTTATTGAAAATGGATACAGCAGAATACTGCACTCCTTTCTGCACAAGAGCCAAGGAAGCGCATTCCACATGCAGATTTGATTTCTGCCTAGTATTAACTGAGTGAAAGCTGCTAACTCTTGGGAGTAAGCTAATACTGCTAACAACAAACGACATTAAAGAAAATACATGGTGTTTCAAAAATGACCGGTATATTTGAAACGGCAATAAAAACTAAACGAGCAGCGATAGAAATACACCGTTTGTTGCAATATGCTTGGGACAACAGTACATTTTCAGGCGGACAAACTTTCGAAATTACAGTCGTTACAATTTTCAACAACAGATGGCGCTGCAAGTGATGTGAAAGATATAGAAGACAACGCAGTCTGTGGGTGCGCCATTCTGTACGTCGTCTTTCTGCTGTAAGCGTGTGCTGTTCACAACGTGCAAGTGTGCTGTAGACAACATGGTTTATTCCTTAGAACAGAGGATTTTTCTGGTGTTGGAATTCCACCGCCTAAAACACAGTGTTGTTGCAACAAGACGAAGTTTTCAACGGAGGTTTAATGTAACCAAAGGACCGAAAAGCGATACAATAAAGGATCTGTTTGAAAAATTTCAACGGACTGGGAACGTGACGGATGAACGTGCTGGAAAGGTAGGGCGACCGCGTACGGCAACCACAGAGGGCAACGCGCAGCTAGTGCAGCAGGTGATCCAACAGCGGCCTCGGGTTTCCGTTCGCCGTGTTGCAGCTGCGGTCCAAATGACGCCAACGTCCACGTATCATCTCATGCGCCAGAGTTTACACCTCTATCCATACAAAATTCAAACGCGGCAACCCCTCAGCGCCGCTATCATTGCTGCACGAGAGACATTCGCTAACGATATAGTGCACAGGATTGATGACGGCGATATGCATGTGGGCAGCATTTGGTTTACTGACGAAGCTTATTTTTACTTGGACGGCTTCGTCAATAAACAGAACTGGCGCATATGGGGAACCGAAAAGCCCCATGTTGCAGTCCCATCGTCCCTGCATCCTCAAAAAGTACTGGTCTGGGCCGCCATGTCTTCCAAAGGAATCATTGGCCCATTTTTCAGATCCGAAACGATTACTGCATCACGCTATCTGGACATTCTTCGTGAATTTGTGGCGGTACAAACTGCCTTAGACGACACTGCGAACACCTCGTGGTTTATGCAAGATGGTGCCCGGCCACATCGCACGGCCGACGTCTTTAATTTCCTGAATGAATATTTCGATGATCGTGTGATTGCTTTGGGCTATCCGAAACATACAGGAGGCGGCGTGGATTGGCCTCCCTATTCGCCAGACATGAACCCCTGTGACTTCTTTCTGTGAGGACACTTGAAAGACCAGGTGTACCGCCAGAATCCAGAAACAATTGAACAGCTGAAGCAGTACATCTCATATGCATGTGAAGCCATTCCGCCAGACACGTTGTCAAAGGTTTCGGATAATTTCATTCAGAGACTACGCCATATTATTGCTACGCATGGTGGATATGTGGAAAATATCGTACTATGGAGTTTCCCAGACCGCAGCGCCATCTGTTGTTGAAAATTGTAACTACTGTAATTTCGAAAGTTTGTCTGCCTGAAAATGTACTGTTGTCCCAAGCATATTGCAACAAACGGTGTATTTCTATCGCTGCTCGTTTAGTTTTTATTGCCGTTTCAAATATACCGGTCATTTTTGAAACACCCTATATATACTGTGAGGGAAATGTCAGAGTTCCCAGACTACTGAATAGCGGTCGACAAGAGGTTCTTGAACTTACACCACACATAGCTCGAACAGCCCCTTTTTGAGCCAAAAATAACCTTTTTGAATCAGAAGAATTACCCCAAAAAATAATACCATATGACATAAGCGTATGAAAATATGCGAAGTAGACAACTTTTCGTTATGAACTGTCACTTATTTCAGATACTGTTCTTGTGGTGTCACCGCTAGACACCACACTTGCTAGGTGGTAACTTAAATCGGCCGCGGTCCTGTAGTACATGTCGGACCCGCGTGTCGCCACTGTGTAATCGCAATCCTAGCGCCACCACATGGCAGGTCACAATACACGGACTAGACCTCGCCCCAGTTGTACGGACGACATAGCTTGCGACCAGACCTACCAAGTCTTCCTCTCATTTGCCGAGAGACTGATAGAATAGCCTTCAGCTTATTCCATAGCTACTACCTAGCAAGGCGCCATTTGTATAAGTGCTTATAGCTTACTACTATTCAAGAGATGTATTCCAACAAGAGAATAAAGTTAAGTATATTATTCCAGCTACGTACTTTTCTTCTTATTCATTAATAAGTCTCATGTTCCAGTACTTCACGCCCGTCTGCGTTAGTTTAGCGTGCACTTTCAGCCACTTCGATCTACAAGGTGTTGGCCCCGCTGCCGACACATCAGTTCTAATGGTAAATAAAGCAGCATTTAGTTTCTGAACAAGATCCTGAACATGGGCTTTCCACAACAGCTTACTATCTATCCGAACGCCTAGGAACTTGAACTGTTCCGTCTCGCTTATAATATGCCCATTCTGTCTGATCAAAATATCGGTTCTTGTTGAATTGTGAGTTAGAAACTGTAAAAACTGAGTCTTACTGTGATTTAGCATCAAATTATTTTCTACAAGCCATGAACTTATTTAATGAACTACATTATTTGACACTGTTTCAATATTACACACAAGATCCTTCACTACCAAGCTGGTGTCATCAGGAAACAAAAATATTTTTGAATCAGCTGTAATATTAGAAGGCATATCCTTCCCCCTCTGAAAGTGTCAAAGAACGAAATCAATAATTTTATAGTCGCCTAATACGATGCTGTAAACTCTTTTAAGTACATGATGCTCAGTCGACCCAAACTAGTTGTTCAAATAAAGATTTTATTAGCAGCTCAAGGCGTTAATCAAGACATTTTACAACTATCAAGGAGCACGATATCATGAAAATATTATAAAATTTACGCTGCACCGAATTAGTTTTTTATTTTCTTTTTTCGTCAGTTTAGCGCTGATTAATCACTTTAGAAAGTCCACAATTTATCTCAGTGATGAGAACATAACTGATAATAACAAATGTGATGATACGCATCAATAGCTCGTGATGTTGTAGATAGCGTCTGCTGACGATCGTTCATGCGATCCCCGGTTTGTTTCCTAGCCATGTAGGGTATTTTCCGCTCGGGACTAGTTGTGTGTGTGTGTTTTCCTCATAATCATTTTATCATCATCGACGCGCAAGTTGTCGAAGTACCGTCAAATAAAAGACATACATCAAGTCGCCTAACATCCTAAACAAGGTCTTCCGGCAAATAAATCCGTAAGCACATTCCGTTTCTTTTTACTGATATGCGAGCACAGCCCGTATAGCAGCTAGAGTACAATGCTTATACAATCCACAAAGCACTTAATTCATACTTCCATACTAATATTGCTAAACGCTGAAGGGACACTGTAGGTTACGGTTTCATGACTAAACCACTGAACCGATTTCGATTAAATTTGCTGCGGAGATAGATTGAAACCTAAGCAAGGATAGAGGCTACTTTACAGAAAGAAAGAAAAAAAGAAAACCTGCCCCTAACCGGATGAAGTAAGCAGTGGAACTTCATTCTTTACATCAGTGAACATAAACCATGCTAAAAAATTATTAAATTTCTTGTTGTGTGTTGTGATCGAAATACCTTTGTTTGATTGTTTGACATCGTTAAAATCTGCGGGGCTTACTGATCTACATTTTTGACGAACAGGTGGACACAGGAACTTATACGAATAATTATTGTAGTTTCTTATCAGTTAGTGATCCGCATTTAAGAAGAAAGTAATCGAAAGTGATATGTTAACGTTAAGGGCTGTCCACACGCAACGACCTGTCTGCGCACATCACATCTGCGCAGACAGATCGTTGCGTGTGGACAGGAGATTTGCACCAACCTGAGGTGTGTGCAAACATGGAAGTTGGAGTTGGAGGTTTGAGCGAAACCTCTCAAATCTGTGGGTTCAAACCACAGGAGATCGCCGCAAATCTGGCGCGGAACGGCTGTTTGCTCAGTCTAGTGTTTGTACGAGGGCAATTCAATAAGTAATGCAACACATTTTTTTCCTGAAACAGGGGTTGTTTTATTCAGCATTGAAATACACCAGGTTATTCCCCAATCTTGTAGCTACATAACACTATTTTTCAACGTAATCTCCATTCAATGCTACGGCCTTACGCCACCTTGAAATGAGGGCCTGTATGCCTGCACGGTACCATTCCACTGGTCGATGTCGGAGCCAACGTCGTACTGCATCAATAACTTCTTCATCATCCGCGTAGTGCGTCCCACGGATTGCGTCCTTCATTGGGCCAAACATATGGAAATCCGACGGTGCGAGATCGGGGCTGTAGGGTGCATGAGGAAGAACAGTCCACTGAAGTTTTGTGAGCTCCTCTCGGGTGCGAAGACTTGTGTGAGGTCTTGCGTTGTCATGAAGAAAGAGAACTTCGTTCTGATTTTTGTGCCTACGAACACGCTGAAGTCGTTTCTTCAATTTCTGAAGAGTAGCACAATACACTTCAGAGTTGATCGTTTGACCATGGGGAAGGACATCGAACAGAATAACCCCTTCAGCGTCCCAGAAGACTGTAACCATGACTTTACCGGCTGAGGGTATGGCTTTAAACTTTTTCTTGGTAGGGGAGTGGGTGTGCCGCCACTCCATTGATTGCCGTTTTGTTTCAGGTTCGAAGTGATGAACCCATGTTTCATCGCCTGTAACAATCTTTGACAAGAAATTGTCACCCTCAGCCACATGACGAGCAAGCAATTCCGCACAGATGGTTCTCCTTTGCTCTTTATGGTGTTCGGTTAGATAACGAGGGACCCAGCGGGAACAAACCTTTGAATATCCCGACTGGTGAACAATTGTGACAGCACTACCAACAGAGATGTCAAGTTGAGCACTGAGTTGTTTGATGGTGATCCGTCGATCATCTCGAACGAGTGTGTTCGCACGCTCCGCCATTGCAGGAGTCACAGCTGTGCGCAGCCGGCCCGCACGCTGGAGATCAGTCTTGCTTGACCTTGCGGCGATGATGACACACGCTTTGCCCAACGACTCACCGTGCTTTTTTCCACTGCCAGATGACCGTAGACATTCTGCAAGCGCCTATGAATATCTGAGATGCCCTGGTTTTCCGCCAAAAGAAACTCGATCACTGCCCGTTGTTTGCAACGCACATCCGTTACAGACGCCATTTTAACAGCTCCGTACAGTGCTGCCACCTGTCGGAAGTCAATGAAACTATACGAGACGAAGCGGGAATGTTTGAAAATATTCCACAAGAAATTTCCGGTTTTTTCAACCAAAATTGGCCGAGAAAAAAAATGTGTTGCATTACTTATTGAACTGCCCTCGTATTTGTGCGCACAGGGCATTAAAATGGCTGATACTTGTCAGTGTTCTCGAGAGTTTGTAAGTGAGCTCATTGGAATATATAGAAACCACCTATGTTTGTGGAAGATTAAAAGTAAAGAATATAGTGACCGAGACAAAAAGACAGCAGCATACAATGCTCTAATTGAAAAATTGCGGGCAGTTGACGCCTCGGCAAACAGAGAAACGGTAATAAAAATAAATAAATTCGTTGCGAACTGGCGAAATTATTTGCGGATGGATGTCTAAACCTATAATTATCTCTTAAAGCTTGTAACCCCTCATATTATGAGAAAAAATACTTGTATGAGAAGGGCAATTTCTCCTCATGAACGGCTGGCGGTAACATTAAGATTTCTAGCAACAGGAAGGAGCTACAAGAATTTGGAAATTTCAACTGCAACATCGAAACAAGCGTTGAGTGAAATAATACCCAACACATGTGAAGCTATTTACGCTGTCCTGAAGGATGAGTTCATGAAGGCAAGTCAAGTAAATTAAATCTATCAGTGAACTGTTTACCGAAAAGAGTTATCCAAAGTTCAGAAATCTAGAAGATCTGGTGTAGGAGTAGATCAAGTATACCAGCCAACGTTATGGTATTTTGATCTGCTTGGCTTTCTTAGTGATCAAGAATCGCCAAGACCAAGCAGGAGTACAACTGAAGATGAAATTGGGGTGTCAGTGTGCGAGGAAATGGAACACGAGGTAATGTAAAACAAAACAGGTTCGCCCTGCAACTCTCGCAGTAAATTTGAGAAAACTGATTTCGCTTTAGCAGCCACTGTCTACACCATTTTGACCGCTTTCTCTGTTTCCTGCGGTTGGTCTGAATGTTTTTTGCAACACAAGTTGCGAACACAGACCACAACAGAACTTATTCCATTTCTATATTTCAAAATAACTGAAGTAAATTTTTGGCGTTTACGGGGAGCGTAGTCGCTTGTCACTGCTATTCCTTTTCTACATTGACAGATGGCGGGCGAGTAGTAGATTGGGGTTTGTGTCGCGTGAACACACCACATTTGCAGCGATCTTTTGCATGTACAGACATCTGCGCCGATGTCTGCGCAGACAGATCGTTGCGTGTGGACTGGGCTTTATGCAGCAGAACTGTTAAATAATACACTCCTGGAAATTGAAATAAGAACACCGTGAATTCATTGTCCCAGGAAGGGGAAACTTTATTGACACATTCCTGGGGTCAGATACATCACATGATCACACTGATAGAACCACAGGCACATGGACACAGGCAACAGAGCATGCACAATGTCGGCACTAGTACAGTGTATATCCACCTTTCGCAGCAATGCAGGCTGCTATTCTCCCATGGAGACGATCGTAGAGATGCTGGATGTAGTCCTGTGGAACGGCTTGCCATGCCATTTCCACCTGGCGCCTCAGTTGGACCAGCGTTCGTGCTGGACGTGCAGACCGCGTGAGACGACGCTTCATCCAGTCCCAAACATGCTCAATGGGGGACAGATCCGGAGATCTTGCTGGCCAGGGTAGTTGACTTACACCTTCTAGAGCACGTTGGGTGGCACGGGATACATGCGGACGTGCATTGTCCTGTTGGAACAGCAAGTTCCCTTGCCGGTCTATGAATGGTAGAACGATGAGTTCGATGACGGTTTGGATATACCGTGCACTATTCAGTGTCCCCTCGACGATCACCAGTGGTGTACGGCCAGTGTAGGAGATCGCTCCCCACACCATGATGCCGGGTGTTGGCCCTGTGTGCCTCGATCGTATGCAGTCCTGATTGTGGCGCTCACCTGCACTGCGCCAAACACGCATACGACCATCATTGGCACCAAGGCAGAAGCGACTCTCATCGCTGAAGACGACACGTCTCCATTCGTCCCCCCATTCACGCCTGTCGCGACACCACTGGAGGCGGGCTGCACGATGTTGGGGCGTGAGCGGAAGACGGCCTAACGGTGTGCGGGACCGTAGCCCAGCTTCATGGAGACGGTTGCGAATGGTCCTCGCCGATACCCCAGGAGCAACAGTGTCCCTAATTTGCTGGGAAGTGGCGGTGCGGTCCCCTACGGCACTGCGTAGGATCCTGCGGTCTTGGCGTGCATCCGTGCGTCGCTGCGGTCCGGTCCCAGGTCGACGGGCACGTGCACCTTCCGCCGACCACTGGCGACAACATCGATGTACTGTGGAGACCTCACGCCCCATGTGTTGAGCAATTCGGCGGTACGTCCACCCGGCCTCCCGCATGCCCACTATACGCCCTCGCTCAAAGTCCGTCAACTGCACATACGGTTCACGTCCACGCTGTCGCGGCATGCTACCAGTGTTAAAGACTGCGATGGAGCTCCGTATGCCACGGCAAACTGGCTGACACTGACGGCGGCGGTGCACAAATGCTGCGCAGCTAGCGCCATTCGACGGCCAACACCGCGGTTCCTGGTGTGTCCGCTGTGCCGTGCGTGTGATCATTGCTTGTACAGCCCTCTCGCAGTGTCCGGAGCAAGTATGGTGTGTCTGACACACCGGTGTCAATGTGTTCTTTTTTCCATTTCCAGGAGTGTATCTCTGGTCAAGCGAATTTTATGAAGTCCATGTGTCATTGTTTGAGCACAGCAAAAGACTATTCTGACACTATGTAGACAATTTATTAAAAATCTAAAGGATAGTACCTTATCTAGGCAGATAAAACGAACCTGATATACATATATTTAACAGAAAGTGAAATATATTACCACAACGGAAGATACAATATCTTTACAAAGACTTTTCCTGTAGGGTGTACTTCCGCCGATAAAAACAGTCATTTATATCATCGGAAAGGTTCACTGAGAAATTGCAACTAAACTTCGGCACATCTGAAGGAAGACTACAACCTTCACCACACCGGTAGCCTGAATGCACTGACTTGTCTCTCTGAGTTACCGAGGACAGAGAGGCTTTTTAATTATTAATATTGTGTTTAAGAAGATAGTACGTGACCAGTGCAAGATAGTACCACGAACGATCATTAATAGTTGCGCTCGCGGAGTATGCTGAAAGAATAATAGTTCCACTTCTACCAGCAGGTGGAAATATGGCGCTGTAAGAAGTCAGATTGAGAAATGTTTACTTTTACAGCGTCAATATGTTGTAAAAAAGAACAAACCGCCTTCAGTCACAAGTTGCGTTTATTTACTGCACTATGCATTTCGAGCCCTGGAGGCTCATCTTCAGGTGCTTTTTAGTGATTTACATCAGGTTTTTTAGTTGTTAGCCTGTTGATATTACATTTTTGTGTTACAACATGCTATATTGTAGATATAAGTTTAACAGCGTTAATAATATGAAAATAACTTACAGTTTAACAATGTATGATGTCTGCTTCTGTTGTGCAGTTGGTATACACAATATACGTCTTTAATTTTGCAGTACATAATGGGATATATACATAGTCACACACTTTTTTCGCACATTGTAGTAGCAGAACGTAAACATGCCAGAGATTCTCGTTCGTACAGATGTTCTACTTCTAAATATAATCGATTTTCTTGTTTCACAGAAGTTAATATGATGTATTATTATTAGTATACAGGTATTATTAAAATAATTATCTGGCACCATGTTTTAGGTTCTCAGCTGTTTGTACTATTATAGATTTGATTCCTCAGGAAAAAATAAACTTTTAAAGGTGTAGAAAAAATTGTGGCTGTTAAACTCTGTTTGTTCATTCAACAAGTTTTCGGAATACTTTTCTTTGTGCAGCATTATTTCTAACTGTTCTAGTAGATTAAGTTTTTACTGTTGGGTTCTGTGTGAAGTGCAGTTAGGCTGTTGTGGATGTCGTCAAGTCTGTGTTCATTAATATACATGTGGTTAGCTATTGTAGATTTTTCAAAATGGTTTAGTCGAAAGGCGTCGGTGTGCTCTTTATACTGTGTGTGGAAGGTTCTTCCAGTTTTTCTCCACAAACAGCAAACTTAGATACCACTTACTTCACACAGTGAACACAAACAAGCCAATAACACAACACAGTGGAATATATAAATTACAATGTAACAGTTGCCCTGCATTTAACATAGGAAACATATCTACAATATACCATGTTGTAACACAAAAATGTAATATCAATGGGCTAACAACTAAAAAACCTGATGTAAATCACTAAAAAGCACCTGAAGATGAGCCTCCAGGGTTCGAAATGCATAGTGCAGTAAATAAACGCAACTTGTGATTGAAGGCGGTTTGTTCTTAATTTTCCGAAAGGAAAGCAGTCGCGGACAAAACACTGAAAAACAATGGATAAAATTAAGTCAATATGTTGACTGTCGTTTGTGGATGCGTGTTGATCTTATTTGTGAAGTGACTATTGGTGTAAAGATTCGCGAAAGTTGAAGTTTTGCGTACGAAATGCAACGACTATTGAGAAGAAAGACGGTGCACTGCTGGTTGTTTTATCAGAACGGCAACAGTAGCAGCTCTGCATTACGAGAATATTGCCGACAGAAGCATCTGCGAAGAGGCTCCGTGTCAATAAATGGACTGAAGAATGTGATCAAGAAATTTGAAGAAACAGGTGCATTAATCGTGTAACGTCACAATAGGTTTTGTTACATAGTTACAATCAGTGTTATTTTGCTATCAGCTGATAGACATTATCAGCGTAAATTCAATTACTTTACATAATTAATCAACAGTGAAATAATCTCAGCCCCAAATTACACGCATGTAGAAACAATTATGGATCAAAGTCTTTTATTCTCATTACAATATGCATGTCCTGTGTCCCTATTTACATTTCCCTACCTCTCCTTGAAGTACGTGGTCAGGTGTAAATGTTTTGAGTGTGGTAGCAGACGAACCAGAGATGTAGTGGGTCTCAGATCTTCTACCAACTGTAACACAGTCAGTGGAAGTCAAAGAGCAGGAACAGGATGGTTCGACCAGAGGTGCGAAGGTCTACAAAAAACGTTTTTTTATCAGAGGTTGGTCATGGGCCTCCCCCACCACCTCGCGCTGCTCGGGAGAAAGAGCCGCGCAACGGTTACGGGGAGTTTTCTGGAAGACACGTGAGCGACTAGACGTTCCTTCAGAACGCTGGCTGCGTCGAAATCAGGACAAAGGTATCTGAATGTTTAAATATGTTTAATGTTAACAATTTATTTATCAGAGGCTTTTTCGCGATTGATTAATTAAAAACCATTTATTGATTTTTGCTCAATTTGTCCGATATAAGAATAATATTCTCCGTTCGAGATTTCCGTTACGACCCGCCACGTGGAGCGTAGTTTCAAATGGTTCAAATGGCTCTGAGCACTAGGGGACTTAACATCTGAGGTCATCAGTCCCCTAGTACTTAGAACTACTTAAACCTAACTAACCTAAGGGCATCACACACATCCATGCCCGATGCAGGATTCGACCCTGCGACCGTAGCAGTCACGCGGTTCCGGACTGAAGTGCCTAGAACCGCACGGCCACCGCGGCCGGCGGTGCGTAGTTTCAAACTGCAACCGCCGAGAAAGCTAATAGAGGGAGTTGTAGCCAGTTTTTGCGATTGCGGAACGTTTATGCTAGCGTGTGTCGATGTTTAACAATTTATTGAAAATTTAGTGACGAGGGTAGCTTTTCTAAGATGAATCGTTTCGTATTCAAGCACTTCGCGCTGGAGATACCAGCCACGAGTCCTGCTCGATGCCAGCCACTGTACATAGAAAATCTGCATAGAGAAATACGATATTTGCATTTCAGTGATAATTTAGTGCATGTGCATGTATCAGCATAGTAGTACTGACCACGTGCTCTCCAAGATTTTCCTTCCCCCCACAGGACGATGCAAATCAAAGGCAACACGGTTTCAAATTCAAAGGAGAAATAATCTATGTGCATAGTTAAATAATCTTTGTCCATAGTTAATATTCCGGAGGTAAAATAGTCCCCCATTCGGATCTCCGGGCGGGGACTACTGAAGATGTTATCAGGAGAAAGAAAACTGGCGTTCTACGGATCGGAGCTTGGAATGTCAGATCCCTTAATCGGGCAGGTAGGTTAGAAAATTTAAAAAGGGAAATGGATAGGTTAAAGTTAGATACAGTAGGAATTAGTGAAGTTCGGTGGCTGGAGGAACAAGACTTCTGATCAGGTGACTACAGGGTTATAAACACAAAATCAAATAGTGGTAATGCAGGAGTAGGTTTAATAGTGAATAGGAAAATAGGAATGCGGGTAAGCTACTACAAACAGCATAGTGAAGGCATTATTGTGGCAAAGACAGATACGAAGCCCACGCCTACTACAGTAGTACAAGTTTATATGCCAACTAGCTCTGTAGATGACGAAGAAATTGAAGAAATGTATGATGAAATAAAAGAAATTATTAAGATAGTGAAGGGTGACTAAAATTTAATAGTCATGGGTGACTGGAATTCGGTGGTAGGAAAAGGGAGAGAAGGAAACATAGTAGGTGAATATGGATTGGGGGTAAGAAATGAAAGAGGAAGCCGCCTGGTAGAATTTTGCACAGAGCATAAGTTAATCATAGCTAACACTTGGTTCAAGAACCATAAAAGAAGGTTGTATACATGGAAGAATCCTGGAGATACTAAAAGGTATCAGATAGATTATATAATGGTAAGACGGAGATTTAGGAACCAGGTTTTAAATTGTAAAACATCTCCAGGAGCAGATGTGGAATCTGACCACAATCTATTGGTTGTGATCTGTAGATTAAAACTGAAGAAACTGCGAAAAGGTGGGAATTTAAGGAGATGGGACCTGGATAAACTGACTAAACCAGAGGTTGTACAGAGTTTTAGGGAGAGCATAAGGGAACAATTGACAGGAATGGGGACAGAAATACAGTAGAAGAAGAATGGGTAGCTCTGAGGGATGAAGTAGTGAAGGCAGCAGAGGATCAAGTAGGTAAAAAGACGAGGGCTAGTAGAAATCCTTGGGTAACAGAAGATATATTGAATTTAATTGATGAAAGGAGAAAATATAAAAATGCAGTAAATGCAGAAAAGGAATACAAACGTCTCAAAAATGAGATCGACAGGAAGTGCAAAATTGCTAAGCAGAGATGGCTAGAGGATAAATGTAAGGATGTAGAAGCGAGTATCACTAGGGGTAAGATAGATACTGCCTACAGGAAAATTAAAGAGACCTTTGGAGATAAGAGAACCACTTGCATGAATATCAAGAGCTCAGATGGAAACCCAGTTCTAAGCAAAGAAGGGAAAGCAGAAAGGTGGAAGGGGTATATAGAGGGTTTATACAAGGGCGATGTACTTGAGGACAATATTATGGAAATGGAAGAGGATGTAGATGAAGATGAAATGGAGATAAGATACTGCGTGAAGAGTTTGACAGAGCACTGAAAGACCTGAGTCGAAACAAGGCCCCCGGAGTAGACAACATTCCATTGGAACTACTGACGGCCTTGGGAGAGCCAGTCCTGACAAAATTCTACCATCTGGTGAGCAAGATGTATGAAACAGGCGAAATACCCTCAGACTTCAAGAAGAATATAGTAATTCCAATCCCAAAGAAAGCAGGTGTTGACAGATGTGAAAATTACCGAACTATCAGTTTAATAAGTCACAGCTGCAAAATACTAACGCGAAGTCTTTACAGACGAATGGAAAAACTAGTAGAAGCCGACCTCGGGGAAGATCAGTTTGGATTTCGTAGAAATGTTGGAAAACGTGAGGCAATCGTGACCCTACGACTTATCTTAGAAGCTAGATTAAGGAAGGGCAAACCTACATTTCTAGCATTTGTAGACTTAGAGAAAGCTTTTGACAATGTTAACTGGAATACTCTCTTTCGAATTCTGAAGGTGGCGGGGGTAAAATACAGGGAGAGAAAGACTATTTACAATTTGTACAGAAATCAGATGGCAGTTATAAGGGTCGAGGGGTATGGAAAGGAAGCACTGGTTGGGAAGGGAGTGAGACAGGGTTGTAGCCTCTCCCCGATGTTATTCAATCTGTATATTGAGCAAGCAATAAAGGAAACAAAAGAAAAATTCGGAGTAGGTATTAAAAACCATGGAGACGGAGTAAAAACATTGAGGTTCGCCGATCACATTGTAGTTCTGTCAGAGACAGCAAAGGACTTGGAAGAGCAGTTGAACGGAATAAATAGTGTCTTGAAAGGAGGATATAAGGTGAAAATGAACAAAAGCAAAACGAGGATAATGGACTGTAGTCGAATTAAGTCGGGTGATGCTGAGGGAATTAGATTAGGAAATGAGACACTTAAAGTATAAATGAGTTTTGCTATTTGGGGAGCAAAATAACTGATGATGGTCGAAGTAGATAGGATAAAAAATATAGATTGGCAATTGCAAGGAAAGCGTTTCTGAAGATAAATTTGTTAACACCGAGTATTGATTTAAGAGTCTGGAAATCGTTTCTGAAAGTATTTGTATGGAGTGTAGCCATGTATGGAAGTGAAACATGGACGATAAATAGTTTGGACAAGAAGAGAATAGAAGCTTTTGAAATGTGTTGCTGCAGAAGAATGCTGAAGATTATAAGGGTAGATCACCTAACTAATGAGGAGGTATTGAATAGGATTGGTGAGAAGAGAAGTTTGTGGCACAACTTGAGTAGAAGAAGGGATCAGTTGGTAGGACATGTTCTGTGGCATCAAGGGATCACAAATTTAGCACTGAAGGGCATCGTGGGGGGTAAAAATCGTAGAGGAAGACCAAGAGATGAATACACTAAGCAGATTCAGATGGATGTAGGTTGTAGTAGTTACTGGGAGATGAAGAAGCTTGCACAGGATAGAGTAGCATGGAGAGGTGCATCAAACAAGTCTCAGGACTGAAGACCACAACAACAACAACAACAACTGCAAATGAACGAGCGCTGAGTGGCGACATATGGCCATTTCAAATGAATCACATTTTATGCTGTATCAGACAGAAAGCCGTTGCCACGTACAGCGTGAAACATCTGAAAGCAAACATCTTGCAGCGATCGCTAGAAAGTCCAGGCCAGGGCAGGGAGCGTCACGGTCTGCGGAATTTTTTCGTGTCAGTCTCAGGGTCATCTCTTCTTTCTGAAAAGCAAAACGGAATACTACACGTATGCAGTTATGCTCGAGGGCGATATGCACCTCCACATGCGGTTTGTTATTCGTCCAGTCTATGGTATCTACCAGCAGCACAATGCAACATGTCACACAGCTCTCGGTGTACGAGCGTGGTCCGAAGAGCATCAATATGAGTTTAACGTTCTTCGCTGGCCACCAAACTACCCGGATTCAAACACAATCTAGAATCTGCGGGACAACCTCAGTCTGGAACAACCTCAGTCTGGAACCGCGTGACCGCTACAGTCGCAGGTTCGAATCCTGCCTCGGGCATGGATGTGTGTGATGTCCTTAGGTTAGTTAGGTTTAAGTAGGTCTAAGTTCTAGGGGACTGATGACCACAGATGTTAAGTCCCATAGTGCTCAGAGCCATTTGACCCATTTACGTCCGGATAGCGTGCATGCCAAAGAATTGACCTATCCATCTGTCAACGAATCGATTATTACGATGTCTAACATTAACACTGACATGAGTAGGGGCTCCGTCGTACATGAATTACATAGTTTTTTAGCAATCCGCAAGGCACATCTTTGAGTAGTACAGATAGTGTATTCTCTGAGGAAGCATGGGAAGTTTCTCCACTAAATCTGGGTGGAGGAACATGATGTCCTAACAAACATTCAACAACAATACCGGCCTCAACGTTGACAGAAAATATTACGGTATATTGATAATTTTTACTTATGAACCGTCTGACAGCAACTGAATAAAACACAATTTTAGTGCCATACGCATTTCGCCTCTATTTTATGCAAGGCATCATCAGTGACAGGTTGCGTGGACAGTTTATTACATATTACGCTCCTGTTGCATTTTTGATGTTGTTCTTCTTCTTATGAATGCCAATTTGCGATTTTTTCCCACATTCCACAGCACTATGAACTGAACGTTTGTTTGAATGAAATGTTAAAAACCGCAAATTGGCATTCATAAGAATGTTTAACATTGCATTCAACCAAGCGTTCAGTTCATAGTGCTGTGGAATGTGGAAAAAAACCGAAAATTGGCATTCATAAGAAGAACAACACCGAAAATGCAACAGGTGCGTAATATGTAAGAAATTGTCCACGCAACCTGACACTGATGATGCCTTGCAGGAAATAAAGGCGAAACGCGTATGGCACTAAAATTGTGTTTTATTCAGTTGCTGGCAGACGGTCCATAAGTAAAATTTATCAATATACCGTAATATTACACGCAACTGAGGAAAACAGGACTACAAAAGTTGATGTTGACAGAAAATACTTGTTGATGACGTAATAGCACAATTTCGGGAGAATTCTCGACAGCCCATACTTGCTGATAGTGAAAATTACAATCTGATTCCACTGAAACGAAGCCTCATCCGTGGCCGGCACATTTTCACTAAAGTGAGGGATCACACATTGTTGAATGAACCATTCGCAGTAGCATCCCCGAGGAGTAATAGCAGCTGCTTACAGTGCTTGCACAAGCCGTATTTGGTACGGATGCAGCGGGTTCTCATGTAGCACTCTCTACTCTTGTTGCAGCTAACTGTCCTACAATTACACTAGAGTTGTCATCAACTGCACGAAGAAGTTCATTCTCCAGCTGGGGTGCCCTCGTCCTTCTAGGCCTCCCCCAGTCGCGAGCAATAGGCTTAAACGTCCCATGCTTCCCAAGAAGACGATCAGTTGTTTCAAACGTCCTCCTGACATGGCACCGTCGTTCTGAAAGTCTGCCTCGATACAAACGTTGAACGCCTCGGCTGTTACCGACTGCTCACCCGTACAGCAAATGGGCATCTTCGAACTACGCATTTCAATACACTTCCACTGCATTGCTCCAGAAACCAAGTCCTCGATGAACACTAGACAGTTGATGCTACGTACTTGATGCTAGTAGAGCAATGAAGTTAGTCGCATGTTCAATTAAAACAACATACAATGACAGTGAATCTAAGAATTACAATGTACTGCACGTTCTGACCAAACGTAACCAAGACGGTATTTTGAACATTTCATGTAAGAAAAGTTTCTTGTAATGCTGGTATGTCCGGTTTCTGTATGTTTTCCATAATTAATGATAGTCTAAAGAGAAGTAGAAAATGATCTCTGACATGAAAAAAATGATTTTCCGATGCCTGTCGTTATAACACATATTATTCCTTCTGTCGTGTCCTGACATAGGTGGGAGGGAGACAAAAGGGGTTACTGGTCAGTCTGCGCTCCCGAACGGTACAGAGCAGAAGGCAGAAGGACAATTCACGGTGAAGGCATTTGATTGTTTTCTTCTATCTGAGCCAACACTGGTACGGGCATTTACTAGAAATGCAGGTGGTGAGACTCGGAAGGGAACTCGTTCTGGAGACTCTTGGACAAACAGGGTTTTGAAATAGTTGTTTATTCCAGACAGGAGTAACTAATACACTGGAGGCTAGTTCTAGGATTAGAAAAAGCATGTATAACACTGTTACAACAGAAGCCAGTGCAGAAGCCCCAGGAGTGGATGGTAACCACAGTAGCAAACACTAGCAGCATCTTAAGGCAACAACTTAGTTGCGAAACAAAACATACTGAATGTGACACTGTTCACTGAAGCACTCCAAGTGAGAGAGCAGACTTAGGCGGAGCTGGACCGAGACTGGAGTCGACTGACGCGGATTCGGCGCCCAGATCGTCTGACTGAGAACTCTGCCGAAATGCGGAATCTAGGGGTTTTATAGAGTCGCGTGGGGGCACTGTTTTTCCCACTTAAACCCACCCAGCCAATCCCGTAGGTCTCTTGCAGGTGCCTGCCAATCACGGTTTAGTTAGGTCCCCTCTACTGCTCCTAAGGCGGGGATGCTAATGCAGTTGCACTAACTAAGTCCGTATTTGGTATCTACATTGTTCAGCTGAAAGCTAAACTTAACTGCTCTGCCAAATAAGGCTTGCAACATTATTGTTGTTCGTCATTTATCCCCGCCACTTCGGCTCCCCGGAGTATGGACTGCTAGGTCAACAGTTTTTTGGAGTTTTCGCTCTCTTTCTAACCCTTGTGAGCTTACTGACGTTGCTGTTCTCAGGGCTGGTATCAAGCTGGCTTTATACGCTAGTACATGCCTGTTGGTTACAAAGTTCTACAGATGGCAACCTACCACAGCGTCTAGACGACATATGACGTTACGTGTTAATTCCTCGAGGAATAACTAAAGCCCTGAGACCACGTCTGGGGGCATCTGCATTTTCGCAAGGCTCTCCCCTTACTGTTTACTTCACGTAACAATATCTCTCCTAGTTTCGTCTGCCCTCAGCATCGTCTCTGCTTCCGCGCCTTGGAGCGCCTGTCCTCCTTTCTCACAGCTTCAAGATAACACTACAGTAGCAAGGAATAATCAATATATTGTCCGCCCCCAGTAGTTGAGTGGTCAGCGCGACATAATGTCAATCTTAAGGGCCCGAGTTCGATTCCCGGCTGGGTCGGAGATTTTCTCCGCTCAGGGACTGGGTGTTGTGTTGTCTTAATCATCATCATTTCAGCCCCATCAATACTGTCCATTAAAATTGCTACACCAAGAAGAAATGCAGATGATAAACGGGTATTCTTTGGACAAATATATTACAGGTACAGGTGCCCATGCAGCTTCAACACGATACCACAGTTCATCAAGAGTAGCGACTGGCGTATTGTGACGAACCAGTTGCTCGGCCACCATTAACCAGACGTTTTCAATTGGTGAGAGATCTGGAGAATGTGCTGGCCAGGGCAGCAGTCTAACATTTTCTGTATCCAGAAAGGCCCGTACAGGACCTGCAACACGCAGTCGTGCGTTATCCTGCTTAAATGTAGGGTTTCGCTGGGATCGAATGAAGGGTAGAGCCACGGCTCGTAACACATCTGAAATGTAACGTCCACTGCTCAAAATGCCGTCAATAGGAACAAGAGTTGACCAAGACGTGTAACCAATGGCACCCCATACCTTCACGCCGGGTGATACGCCAGTATGGCGATGACGAATACACGCTTCACCCCGATGTCGCCAAACACGGATGCGACCATCATGATGCTGTAAACAGTACCTGGGTTCATCCGAAAAAATGACGTTTTGCCATTCGTGCACCCAGGTTCGTCGTTGAGTACACCATCGCAGGCGCTCCTGTCTGTAATGCAGCGTCAAGGGTAACCGCAGCCATGGTCTCCGAGCTGATAGTCCATGCTGCTGCAAACGTCGAACTGTTCGTGCAGATGGTTGTTGTCTTGCAAACGTCCCCATTTGTTGCCTCAGGGATCGAGACGTGGCTGCACGATCCGTTAGAGCCATGCGGATAAGATGCCTGTCATCTCGACTGCTAGTGATACGAGGCCGTTGGGATCCAGCACGGCGTTCCGTATTACCCTCCTGAACCCACCGATTCCATATTCTGCTAACAGTCATTGGATCTCGACCAACGCGAGCAGCAGTGTCGCGATACGATAAACCGCAATCACGATAGGCTACAATCCGACATTTATCAAAGTCAGAAACGCGATAGTAAGCATTTCTCCTCCTTACACAAGGCATCAGAACAACGTTTCATCAGGCAATGCCGGTCAACTGCTGTTTGTATACGAGAAAGCGGTTGGAAACTTTCCTTATGTCAACACGTTGTAGGCATCGCCACCGGCGCCAACCTTGTGTGAATGCTATGAAAAGCTAACCATTTGCATACAGCAGCATTTTCTTCCTGTCAGATAAATTTCGCGTCTGTAGCACGTCATCTTCGTGGTGTAGCAATTTTAATGGCCAGTAGTGTATCTTCATGTATGCGAATTCCATCTGTAGACAAACCAGAAGATATACTATCCAGGGTCATCCACCTGGCAGAAATCTGGTAACTACCTACTGCAGCGCGGACGGCCGTGATACATGCAGGAAGAGACTCAGTGAGGTTTTGGAACGCACTGATAGGGATGTGGAGCCATGCCAACTCCAGCGCTGTCACCAGGTGCGCTAGGTTTCTCGGTTGACAACCTCACGCTGGACGTAAAGCTCTAGACTTTATTTGTGGGGGAATTTGAAAGGTGTACAGAACCCCTGTACTAGACCCACAGTGTCATCGTATCTGTATTGAGGAATGCTGTGAAACAATGCGCAATTATCCAGGGATACAGCAGTGCATCAGGGAAACAGTGTGATGGGCGGTTGATACTTGTATCCTTGCTAACAGAGGCCATTTCGAACATTTCAGTTAGGGAAGTGTTTCATACTGTGCTGGTACGTTTTACTTGTGTGTGTCTACCATGATGATGATTGAAGAGTAGCGGAAACTGAGCTGAAAAATGTAAATAAAACGTTTCTAGACTCATGTTCATATAACATATTTTCTTCCTCTACATCTGAGGAATGCTTTCTGAGAGTTTGGCCATACCTTTTTGTTACACCCTGTACAATCACAGGTCTTTGTACAGGGCATGTTGGAGGGTACATCATACCTAATTATCGATTTTACTTCCTTTTTCATTCACTTACTAAGTGAAGGAAAACATGAGAACCTGCCGTTTCCGTACCTTGTACAGCGAGTGCAGGTGCTATCAGCTGCTGAATTTTCCTGCAAGGTTACACTTCTGCAAATGGTTCATTCAGCAATGTGTCAACACGAACTTCTAGCATGCTGCAATAATTGCAAGTCAGCAACTTCTGTTAATCAGTACAATGAAAAACCAGTCAAAGTTGCAAATTTACCTTTTTTATTTACTTGACGAGTAGTTTCAGACCGTGGTCCATTTTCAAATCTTGCACATAGTCAAACTGTTACTTTTAAAAATACGAAAACCATGTGAAAAATTTATGTACGTTATAAAGTTCAAAGTTACAGAGAATACAGTTATCTGGATGCACTGTTCATTTGCACTTCGTAATACGTATATATTTTTGACATGGTTATTGTAAATTTATAAATACCACTTTGGCTATATGTATGATTTGAAAATGGATCCCGGTCTGAAACTAGCCATCAAGTACATAAGAAAGGGAAATTCAGTCTTTGGCTGGGTTTTCGTTGTAATGTGTCAACACTCGGTTTAGTACAGTTGTGTTGTTCACTTATAAGGCTTCGTTTCAACGGGAGCAGATAGTAAATTTTCAAGATCACCAAGTATGGCCTGTCGAGAATCCACTGTCAAGAATCCTCATTATTGCGTTATCACGTTGTCAACAAAGATTTTGTTTCAAGGTTTGGGCTGGCATTGTTGCTGACTGTTAGTACCTCATGTTCTTCCACTCAGGCTAAACGGGGAAACTTTTTCCAGTGCAGTTTCTCTCAAGTCACGCAATAGGTTTTCACGAGTATGTCACTTTCCTTCAAAGGACGCCCTTCAATTCTCCAAGCATTTGTGGTCTACTTTTATATGGACAATTGCCGATTTGTTTTGTTCTGACCCTAGTACAGTGTGTGTCTCATGTAATGATACCGTTTCTGAAATCGATCCATGTTTTCTGTCATGGCTACTTGATAAGAACTGCAACAATGTGAGAACACTGCAACAATACTCTAGAGTTAGGAGCACCAGCGACCTGTATGCCATTTTCTTTACCAGTGCACTGCATTTTACCAGACCCTTTCCGATATATCTAAGTCTTTTCATTGCCTTCCCTAATACTGATTTCACACGAGCATCTCACTACGTATCGCTTCCTAGAATTATCCCTAAATACTTTTTTATTTTTTATTTGTGGTAAGTTCCTATGGGACCAAATTGCTGAGGTCATCGATCCCTAGGTCTACACACTACTTAATCTAACTGTAACTAAGTTATGCTAAGGACAATACACACACCTGTGCCCGAGGGAGGACTCGAATCTGCGTGGCAATGCACCTCAGATCGCGCGGCTACACCGCACGGCCCTAAATGCTTACACGAAGTGTTACACTCAAGATTTTTACTGATAATTTAGTGATCCGATACTACGTAGTTATTTCTCTTTGTTATAGACATTACCTCGCACTGATTTTCATTTACCTGCAACCACAACTGAACGACAAACGAAACAGTGGCTCATTGATTACTTTACGGCGGTAAACGATGGTAGCCACGAAAAATTCTATCTAAAGCACGTGATTTGCAATACCGCCAACGAAGTCATCAAGCATATCAGATCAGCATCTGCTGGACACGATGGCATCACATTCTAAATGATGAAGCTTATTATGGACCCACTACTTCCCACTATAACAGATATCTTCAACCATTTCTTACCCACAAGTGTTTTCCCTGAGGCCTGGAAACAGGGACTAGTTAAACCAGCACCTGAAAAGGATGTTGTCACGACATCTTCTGATTACCGACCTATACGCTTCCTTCCGGTGCTGCCCAGTGCCTTAGAATACGTAGTCCATGACCAGCTAGGAAACCACCTAACTACGAAAAACTTACCAGGCGAATACCAGTCAAGTTTCCGCAATCATCTCAGCACAACATCTGCGTTAATAACGGTAACAGATGACCTGAAGCTTGCAGTAGATGCACAAGAGGCGACTATCGTATGTCAAACTTCAACAAACCCTATGACACTGTCCACTTTGACACTTTACTTGCCAGGCTTAGCAGGTTAAATATCTCGCCAAGTGCAGTGCAATGGGTTCGCTCATACCTGGCGTCTCGCCAGCAATGCGTCATGTCCAGTACCATATAGTCGGAATGGAGGGAGGTAGTATCTGGCTTCCCTCATCTTTCTTTGTACGTCAGTGTTGTGTCGTGACTTCCCATTGTATCTAAGTGCGAAACCAATAAACTGAGGATTACTAACAAGAATCTCAATACCTACCTCCGTACACTATCGAAATGGGCGTAGGATACAGGGCTAAAGCTCAACCTATCCAAAACCTAAGTGGTATTGGTTGGTCACTCTACGATCATTAGTTCTAAATATAAAGAACCACTACCATCCTTAACCCTAAAGGAGATAGATATCAACTTCTCTCCTTTAGCAAAGAGTCTAGGAGTAATAATAGACGAGAATCTAAATTGGACTGGGCTCGTAACTGCTATGTGTAAGATGGTATCAGCATCTCTGTGACCTAAAAAAAAAAGAAAGCTCTTCTCTCTTGACATGGAAAAGAAACTTGTACAAACGCTTATATTTCCAATTACTGATTACAGCGGTGTTATCCTGGAAAGCCTCTCTCTGGAGCTGGTTATGAATGCCTGTGTTTGGTATATCTGCAATATCCGATCCTTTGATCATATTTCACCATCGTATGCACAGCTATCCTGGCTGCGTGCAGATAAGTTCAGAGATTTTCATACCATCCGTCTTCTTTACTGTCATGTGAACGTTTGCTGTCTCTCATATCACTCTGTGGTGTCGTCCAGATATTCTGGTGCCACCGCAACGTCCACAACGCACATAGATACCACAGACACATACCTCGCTAACAGGAAACAAACGGTGTCAGTGCAAGGGACTAGTGAATTAAGTCATCAGTCATCATCAGAATGGGAAGAAATTACATGTGGTGTCCCACAAGGATCCATCTTAGGGCCATTGCTTTTTCTTGTGTATATTAATGATCTCTCATCAGTTACACTGCCAGAAGCAGAGTTCGTTTTGTTTGCAGATGACACAAGTATTGCAATAAATAGTATGTCGAGTGTAGTTCTAGAAAGATCTGCTAATGATATTTTCATAGATATTAATAAATGGTTTAAAGCCAACTCACTGACATTGAACTTCGAAAAGACTCACTATATGCAATTCAGAACCTGTACGAGGTTTCCACCCAGCATATGCACAAAGTATGAAGAAGAGCAGATAGAAGAGGTTGACACTCTTAAATTCCTGGGACTACAACTTGATAATAAATTCAGTTGGGAGAAACTGCAGAAACGCCTTAACAAATCTGTATTTGCAATTCGAGTGTTAGCACACATAGGCGACATAAAAATGAAAAAGTTTGCATACTTTGCCTACTTTCATTCCGTAATGTCATATGGTATAATATTTTGGGGTAACTCTTCGAGTCAAACAAAAGTTTTCAGAGTCCAAAAGCGTGTAATACGTATTATTTGTAGAATAAATTCACGGACGTCCTGTAGAAACCTCTTCAAAGAACTGGGTATACTAACTACTGCCTCTCAGTATATTTACTCCTTAATGAAATTTGTCCTAAATAACGTATCTCTTTTTCCAACAAACCGCTCAGTTCATACAAACAATACTAGGAACAAAAATGATCTCCACAAGGACTTAAAAACACTTACTTTAGTTCAAAAAGGGGTCCACTACTCAGGAACACTCATCTTCAATAATTTGCCAGCAAACATAAAAAATTTAGTTACAAATAAAGATCAGTTTAAAAGGAGCCTTAAAGTCTTACTAGTGGCCAACTCCTTCTACTCCATTGACGAATTTTTTAATAGAAACAAATGATGTATTGTATATATTCATACTATTAGTATTGTTATTTCAGCTTTTAAAAAAATTTACATGTTCCACATCCACGAGGATCTCCTCAACACGGATCTATGGAACGAAAAAGTAATCTAATCTAATCTAACGTCTCGCTGCAATACACAACGAGGAATGGGAGAGGCTGAAGAAGACACCCCCCCCCCCCCGCCCCGCCCTCTCTCTCTCTCTCTCTCTCTCTCTCTCTCTCTCAGCATAGCAGCGCCCTCACACGGAGGTCGATATAGAGCCGAGCAGGGAAGCGCTCTGCCCAAGTTCGTGACTTCAGCGGAAGCAGTCAACAGCATAGATTAGGATTAAAGCGTTAGTCAAATCTCACACGGAAATGCACTTTTATAAATGTTGAACATTGTACTTCAAGACAACGGGTTTGCTCATTAGTGCATCAAGTGATACATTAATAGTCAGTGACAACTGTAAATTATGAAGCAGTCCTGCGGCAAAGGCTTGTTAAATAAATCTTTTTATTCATTCATATAATAAAGCACGGTAGTATTTCATATGTTGTAGTTTAATGACCCATTCCCCAGAGCAAAGCCCCGCAGTTATAGACGATTGTAGTTTCGTCTGGTCATAACATTCTTCTCGACCTTAACGCTATTGTCTGAACAAAACGACAGAAACAAGCGTTCCTATCGTAGCAAAATCCTTTCTGTCGCACTCCATCATTCAGCCTCTCTCGAAGTCTTTCTCAGTAGCAGAACTCTGGAATATTACGGTATATTGATAATTTTTACTTATGGACCGTCTGACAGCAACTGAATAAAACACAATTTTAGTGTCATACGCGTTTCGCCTTTATTTTCTGCGAGGCATCATCAGTGGCCTGGATTATGTAAATATGTTAGCTATTTAATTTACATTTTTGTCACTGTGCTACGGTCGCAGGTTCGAATCCTGCCTCGGGCATGGATGTGTGTGATTTCATTAGGTTAGTTAGGTTTAAGTAGTTCTAAGTTCCAGGGGACTGATGACCACAGATGTTAAGTCCCATAGTGCTCAGAGCCATTTGAACCATTTTGTCACTGTGCCTATAGGTTATAAACAGTTCTGGCGGTTGGTATTTCCTATTAAGTAGTAATGTTTTGAACTGGACTTACAGGTTGCGTGGACAGTTTCTTACACATTACGCTCCTGTTGCATTTTTGGTGTTGTTGTTCTTCTTATGAATGCCAATTTGCGGTTTTTTTCCCACATACCACAGCGCTATGTACTGAACGCTTGTTTCAATGCAGTGTTTTGGTTTCTGCTGCCGACTGTCAAATGTTTTTACCAAAGATCGAATGTTATTGCCAAACTGTCGAGTATAATTATTGAAGTATCTGTGATGTGTTCGTGTATGCATTTGTGTGTGTGTGTGTGTTTTTGTGTGATATAGTTTTTTTGAGCTGTGTGTGTGTGTGTGTGTGTGTGTGTGTGTGTGTGTGTGTGTGTGTGTATGTGTGTTTTTGTGTGCTATTTTTTTGTGGGCTGTGTGTGTGTGTGTGTGTGTGTGTGTGTGTGTGTGTGTGTCTCCACACCATCCGGACACACACACACACACACACACAAATGCATACACGAACACATCACAGATACTTCAATAATTACCCTCGAAAGTTTGGCAATAACATTCGATCTTTGGTAAAAACATTTGACAGTCGGCAACAGAAACCAAAACATTGCATTGAAACAAGCGTTCAGTTCATAGTGCTGTGGTATGTGGGAAAAAAACCACAAATTGGCATTCATAAGAAGAAGAACAACACCAAAAATGCAACAGGAGCGTAATAAGAAATTGTCCTCGCAACCTGTAAGTCCAGTTCAAAACATTGCTTCTTAACAGGAAATACCAACCGCAAGAACTGTTTATAACCTATAGGCACAGTGACAAAAATGTAAATTAAATAGCTAACATACGTACATATTCCAGGCCACTGATTATGCCTTGAAGAAAATAAAGGCGAAACGCGTATGGCACTGAAATTGTGTTTTATTCAGTTGCTGTCAGACGGTCCATAAGTAAAAATTATCAATATACCGTAATATTACACGCAACTGAGGAAGACAGGACCAAAAAATTTGAAGAACTCTGGAATAACCACGCCCATTATATTACAGTACTGCATAACGTCTCCAGCTCTGGAAGATACTGACATATCTACTAAAGCAACGATGATTACGAATGTCCCTGTGCACTGACGTTACCCTCGTACATCCTTCTGTCCAACCAGATATTCCTCATTTCCCAGCTCGCCATACCAGAGATCATCTATTTTGTACACTTACAGAGTCTTTTTACATCTGCCACTATTATTATTATTATCATTATTATTACCATTACCAGTATTAATGGCAGCAGCAACAATAGTACAAGTACTGTCAGTATTCGTTTTATTGGTTTATTGTATTATTTACTCACATTCTCATTATAAACACTCAAATCGTTTGAATAATACAGTATTTGTCATATTATTTCTTGGGTAAATATGATGTATGAAAGGTACTGCATGTGTGAAACCCTGTTCCGATGTAAGAGAGGGCCTGTTGGCCCCAATCAGATCATTTTAAATAAATAAATAAGTATATAGTAATGCTGCTCATAACGTCAAGTGGAAATTTTTTTTCCAAGTATCTCTCTGCGTTTCTTTTCTATCGTCAAATGGCAATAAAATTTAGTATTATAGGGAAGCGTTGTTGTTGTTGTTGTTGTTGTTGTTGTTGTGGTCTTTAGTCCTGAGACTGGTTTGATGCAGCTCTGCATGCTACTCTATCCTGTGCAAGCTTCTTCACCTCCCAGTACTTACTGCAACCTACATCCTTCTGAATCTGCTTAGTGTATTCATCTCTTGGTCTCCCTCTACGATTTTTTACCCTCCACGCTGCCCTCCAATACCAAATTGGTCATCCCTCGATGTCTCAGAACATGTCCTACCAACCGGTCCCTTCTTCTTGTCAAGTTGTGCCACAAACTCCTCTTCTCCCCAATAGGAGGTAAAAATCGTAGACGGAGACCGAGAGATGAATACAGTAAGCAGATTCAGAAGGTTGTAAGTTGCAGTAGTTAATCAATGCAGAGGCTTGCACAGGATAGCAGGTACTTGCAGTATAATGAAAGAAAAACAACTTTTTCATAATGTGGGGCCACAGTCATAATATATTTCTTTAAAGTCAGTACCGCCATTAGAATGCTGTTTATTTACAGTGTTGCATTTAACCTTGCACAATCATGATTTCGGCTTCAAAGTCACGCCCGGGTTCCCGGGTTCGATTCCCGGCGGGGTCAGGGATTTTCTCTGCCTCGTGATGACTGGGTGTTGTGTACCGTCCTTAGGTTAGTTAGGTTTAAGTAGTTCTAAGTTCTAGGGGACTGATGACCTCAGATGTTAAGTCCCATAGTGCTCAGAGCCATTTTCGGCTTCAAAGTGCCATTATAACACTTAAAACACTTGATAATGGCATTTTGAAGCCGAAATCATGATTGTGAAAGGTTAAATGTAACACTATAAATAAACAACAGTCTAATGGCGGTACTGACGTTAAAGAAATGAAAGAAACTGTTTTCACCAACTTGAGGAAGCTACTTCCGGAAGTAGGCGGAACTTGCGGAAGTCGATTTGCTTGATCGTGTTTCCAGCAAAGAACTTGAAGAAATAGTTTTTGCAAGCGATTTTCGGAAGTTTATTTCCTAGTGGGCACAGGCATTAACTCCAGACCGCGCTAGTAAAGGGAATTTTTTTAAAGAGCCTTCTGCCATATAAATTATCGTAAATGTAAATGTCGTGTGACTAGCGCCTCCCGTCGGGTAGACCGTTCGTCGGGTGCAAGTCTTTCGATTTGACGCCACTTCGGCGACTTGCGCGTCAATGTGGATGAAATGATGATAATTAGCACAACACAACACCCAGTCCCTGAGCGAAGAAAATCTCCGACCCAGTCGGGAATCGAACCCGGGCCCTTAGGATTGACAGTCCGTCGCGCTGACCACTCAGCTACCGGGGGCGGACATATAAATAATTAATGACTGGTCATTTACTTATCACAATCGTGATTTCGACTTTATAGCCGTTCTCAAGTTGAAACGTCCGACCTGCCAAAATGAGACACGTTACTTTGGGGTGGCGTGTCATTTAAGCAGGTTAGACATTTTGTGACGCTTCAGCCTGAACTTGAGAGTGGCTATAAATCATGAATGGGTGAAAAAAGTGGTTAGCAGTTTACAGTCAACTGGCGGAAATTTCTTTCAAAACGTTATACATAACTTTGGTCCCTCACCAAGGACAAATTATTAAATGAAAGGATCAGTTGTAAGTACAGCAAAGTACAAACGAACTTCTTCAGAGACCGATGTGTAACCGGATCACTAGTGTACTCACTGGCGTAGTACTGGTGTGTGGACGGTATCTCGACGTTGGTGCAGTCGGTGACGTTGACGGTGATGAGGTCGACGTCCCTGGTGAAGCTGGCGAAGAGCGACTCAATCTCCGTCCTCAGGTCTCCACGCTCGGGTATCGTGTACTGCATTTTGGGTTCCGTCGGTACCGACTCTGTCAGGATATCAGCACACCTCTGCTATCGTTCCTTACCATGGGCGGACCTCACACTGACGGTACGTTTCCCAGTTCGCACCACCAGTACGGATGAATCTATGAGTGACGAATATCCAGGATATGACTGAGCACGGATGGATCTCCAGGAGATCAGCGAGTTCAGAGAGCCAGACTTTGCCACTGAATGGACTGTTGTCTGCAACCAGCAAACGTATTATTCCAGTATTCTCTGAGATACTCCTCCAAGCCGTATCATTTCCTACTTTCTGCTTCCAAATATATCCGCGTGTTGAGCCGTTCACTTAATTCACATGTCTAAACGCTCGAAGAATGAGGCAGGGGTCCCAGATATCAGTCTTCTGCTCTGAGCCGTTTCCTTCATTTGGTCGTGTCTGTAACAAGAAGCAAACACACTAATTTTAGAAGATCATCGATTATTTTGACAAAAAATTTATTGGTCATCGGAAACTAGCACTAGGTAGTGATACGAGTAACTATGTGCGAAATGTGATGGAAGACGAAAACGTGAAGACAGTAACCTGCGAGATAAAACATACTTATAAGCTAAAAAAATCATAAGTCTTATAAAACACGTCAAAAATTCTCATTCGTAATGTAAGTAGGCTGTTTAGTTTTTTATGTTGATAACGCCACGTAGCGCTCTATATGAAAATCACTGACTGTGCTGTGTGCAGTCTGCGGCTGGTTCGCATTGTTGCAATATTTGCCATTGTAGTGTTGGGCAGTTGGATGTGAACAGCGCGTAGCGTTGCGCAGTTGGAGGTGAGCCGCCAGCTGTGGTGGATGTGGGGAGAGAAATGGCGGAGTTTTCAGAGCGGACGATCTGGACGTGTGTCCATCAGAAAGAGTAAATTTGTAATATTGGATATCATGAACTGATGATGACTTTAGAACATTATTAAGGTATTGTTCTCTATCAAAATCATTCATTTGCTGACTATGCCTATCAGTATTTAGTGCCTTCAGTAGTTAGAATCTTTTATTTAGCTGGCAGTATTGGCTCTCGCTGTATTGCAGTAGATCGAGTAACGAAGATTTTTGTGAGGTAAGTGATTCGTGAAAGATATAGGTTAATGTTAGTCAGGGCCATGCTTTTGTAGGGATTATTGAAAGTCAGATTGCGTTGCGCTAAAAATATTGTGTGTCAGTTTAGTGTTGATCAGAATAAGTAAAGAGAGAAATGTTTGAGTACGTTCAGTTCTGCTCAGCTGTTTGAAAATCAAATAACGTAGAGGTTTTCCAACACTGTCATTTATAAAAATTTTCAAAGGTGATGTTACAGTAAAATCGATAAAAACAAACTATGATCACCAATCCGAAAATTTCATGATATGCACCAAAATGCAAGGCAAATGGATTATCATAAATTTTTGACGTCAAATTCAGTACTTCTCTTAGAACTAAACAAGTTATAAAAGTAGCCTACCCAAACCACGAAAGTCAAGAAGTGAATAACATTAAGATTGCAAATACGTTTGGATTAAACGAAACCACTCACCGAAGAAGCAGAAGCGTTGACCAATCGATAGGCCTACACAAAAAGAAAGAAAACTTCCGGAGTAATACTTTTTCGAACTAGAGTAAACACGCATACACAAGCCTATGAACCATGTAGACGCATAGCCATATGAACACGTTTGTATGTGTGTGTGTGTGTGTGTGTGTGTGTGTGTGTGTGTGTGCGCGCGCGCTTGTGTGTGTGCGTTGTCTCTGTGTATTTTAACTTATTTCGAAAGAGGACTTCTCCGAAAGCTAACAACTTTACCTTTTTTCTGTTTCTTTGAGTATGCTTATCGACAACACAGAACTTCTGTTTTTCGGTGAGTAGTCTCCATTGATCCAGAAATATTTGCATTCCACTAGAACTTTCCTACAACTTCTATAGCAATTTGAGACTGCAGATACACTGCCTGATCCAAAATGTCTGGAAATCTGTCATTGGAGATCAATATGGGTTGTGCCCACACTTTATGACGGCTTGAACTATATTTGGCACACTTAGATTGGAGTACCTGAAGGCCTGTGGAAAAATGGTATCTCATCCTTTCTCAAGAGCCGAAACCCGAGAAGATACTCATGCTGGACGATAGAGTGGTGGAGCTAAGTCGACGTTGTGACTCACCCCAACGGTGTTCCATTCGGTTCAGGTTGGGACTCTGGACAGACCAGTCAATTGCAGGATTGTTAAGTGTCAACAAACCACTGCCCCACATATGCTGTTTTATGGCATGGTGCATTACGTTGCTGATACAGTCATCGTATCCAGACCATTTCTCTGTTGTACTCAGTAAACAATGTTGTAAAAGTATATTGATATCCTACCACATTTAAGGTTTTCTTAAGCGCAATAAGGAGACCCCACACTAACTACAAAAACACACCCACACTGTAATCTCACCTCCTCCAAATTTCTTTGTTGGCAGGTCACTTTCTCAAGGCATTTCCTAAACCCAAACGCTTACTCCAGATTGCCACAAGATCTAGCGTGACTCATCGCTCCAAATCAGTAGTTCCCAATCATCCATTGTCCGGTACCGTCGCCGGCCGCTGTGGCCGAGCGGTTCTAGGCGCTTCAGTCCGGAACCGCGAGACTGCTACGGTCGCAGGTTCGAATCCTGCCTCGGGCATGGATGTGTGTGATGTCCTTAGGTTAGTTAGGTTTAAGTAGTCCTAAGTTCTAGGGGACTGATGACCTCAGATGTTAAGTTCCATAGTGCCCAGAGCCATTTGAACTATCCAGTACCGTCACTCTTCACACCACCTCAAGTGTCACTTAGCACTGTCTCCAGAAATGGGTGGCTCATGAGGAGCTGCGCGGCCATTGCACACAATCCCTTCGCACAGTCATTGTGCTTGCTGAACTTCCAGTAATATTTTGGAACTCACAACTGAATCCTCCTGTTGATTTCATGCAATTATTTCGCAACATTGCTCCACAATGCTCAGCGTTCCCTGTCCGTCAATGCATGAGGTGTGTCCAGTCTCGTTTTACCTGCGGTTGTTCCTTGACGTTCCCACTTCGCATTCACATCACCAATGACAACCGGGGCAGCTTATAAGTGTTCAAATGTCCCTGATGGATTTGTTACCCGTGTGACATCCAATGATTAGCCCTCATTCAAAGTCACTGAAATCTCCTGACCAACCCAGTCTGCTGTTACTGCGTCTCTATTGATACCACTGTACTATCCGCCTCCTTTTATACTGGCTGGACTGCCTGTAGTGTCATCTGGTTGTCACTTTCACTTTACACAGTGGAGTCCAGTTACACACATCAAAAAAAGTTTTCCATCACCCCAGTTCCCAGAACTCCTGAAGACAGACGTTGACTGTGGGTATTGTATCACAGACACAGTCCCTTTGTCTGTTCAGAGATGTCACTAAAGCCACCCAAAGATGTAAACAACCATGCATGGGCAGCGCCTATTAGACGGAGGGGGTGCGACAGCCGATCAGTTCCAGTCATTCCACCAGGAAGGAGGTACGTGGCTCGTGTTGTCTGTAGTTCAACTATGCCTAGACGGTCAATACTGCGGTTCGATTGAGTCCCCATTGTTATTTTGTACCAGGTAGGGCTCTCAACATGGGAAGTGTCCAGGCGTCTTGGAGTGAACCAAAGCGATGCTATTGGGACATCGAGGAGATACAGAGAGACAGGAACTGTTCGATGACATGCCTCGCTCAGGCCGCCCAAGGGCGACTACTCCAGTGGATGACCGCTACCTACGGATTATGGCTCGGACGAATCCTGACAGCAACGCCACCATGTTGAATATTGCTTCTCGTGCAGCCACAGGACGTCGTGTTACGACTCAAACTGTGCGTAGTAGGCTGCATGCTGCACGACTTCACTTCTCGTCCATGGCGAGGTCCATCTTTGCTACCAAGACACCATGGAGCACGGTACAGATGGGCCCAACAAAATGCCGAATGGACCGCTCAGGATTGACATCAAGTTCTCTTCACCGATGAGTGTCGCATATGCCTTCAATCAGTCAATCGTCGGAGAGGTGTTTGGAGGCAACCCGATCAGGCTGAACGCCTTAGACACAGTGTCCAACGAGTGCAGCAAGGTCGGGGTTCCCTGATGTTTTAGTTGGCATTGTGTGGGGACGACAAGCCGCTGGTGGTCATGGAAGACGCCTTAACGGCTGTACGATACGTGAATGCCATCATCCGACCGATAGTGCAACCATATGGACAGCGTATTGCTGAGGCATTCGTCTTGATGGACGACAATTCGCGCCCCCATTGTGCACATCTTGTGAAAGACTTGCTTCAGGATAACGACACCGGTCAGTTACAGTGGTCAGCATGTTCTCCAGACATGAACCCTATCGAACATGCCTGGGACAGATTGAAAAGGGCTGTTTATGGACGACGTGTCCCACCAAGCATTGTGAGGTATCTACGCCGAATCGCCGTTGTGGAGTGGGACAATTTGGACCAACAGTGCTCTGATGAACTTGTGGACAGTATGCCACGACGAATACAGGCACGCATCTATTCAAGAGGACGTGCTACTGGGTGTTAGAGGTACCGGTGTGTACAGCAGTCTGGACCACCGGCTCTGAAGATCTCTCTGTATGGTGGTACAACATGCAATGTGTGATTTTCACGAGCAGTGAAAAGGGCGGAAATGATGTTTATCTTGATCTCTATTCCAATTAGCTGTACAGGTTCCGGAACTCTCGGAACCGAGGTGAGGCAAAAGTTCTTTTGATGTGTGTATTTTTGAGATAAGAATCTTAACTGGAATGCCTACACTCTATAATCAATAAAGCTCCTTAGTTCACCATCATTTGCATACTGCCATATGTGATTAAAACAAAATACAGGTAAGTGCGAACAGGACTCTCGCACCGAGGATTCTATGCAAAATTAATTATAATTGAAGATAATTCATCGGTCCCCGAAACCAAGAATGTCAACGATTCTTACCTACTATCGATATCGATGCTGACAAGTGCTTGACATAAATGGCCGTATCTTTTTGAGTGCACTGACGTCAACGCTTGAATTTTGTACACCACTAAGAGACCATAAACTTTGATATGTGAGATGATGTTGAACGTCACACGTCTACCCGTTCCCGAGAGATAGGGGTCTTAACAAACGGACAGTCGGATAGCATGAGAAAAAAATATTTGTTTCGAGTGATACAAATAAAAATTAACAATTGTTTATTTACTTTTACTGTAATACTTCACTTCTTGCAGAATTTCGTGATTGTAGGTCAATGGGAAGTACCCTATAGGTTTTGATGAGTGATACAGCGCGTGTCAGAATATGTGATGTAAATGGCCTTATCTTTTGATTGCATTGACGTAGAAGCTTAACTCTTTTACATCTGCAAGAGACTGTAGAGCTTGGTGTGTCACATACGTTTCATTTCGATACCTCCCTTTCCTCAGAAAAAGGGGTCTATGGCCACATAGGCAGTCAGACGGGCAGACGGACAATAAAGCGATACTATGAAACGCGTCCGTTCTTAGTAATCGAGGTCAGGAACCCTAAAACTGAAGGAACTATTTTCTTATACATATTCCATTTACTAATCATCTGCGGTGCCATTTTTTGAGGAACTCCACTCACAGGGATGGTATTCTCAACACAGGACAGTAAAATAATAGCTATATCTTCTACGACATCTTGCAAAGATTTCAGCTATAAACTAGCCATTCTCAATGCACTATCATTTTTGATCAATGCATACAACAGTAGTATTCAATGAACTGTGGATGAAGCCCGACCAACAGGCATTACATGCATTGATCAAAAATGATAGTGCATTGAGAATGGTTAGTTTCTAGCTGAAATCTAGAACTGCCAATAAAATTTAAAAAGTACGACTGATAGCTGAAATCTATTATTTACAAGTCAACATAACAGTCGCTGCGTGCAACAGCCTCTGAATGGAGCGTTACCTGATCTTGCAGAGACTTCGTCAAAAAACTTGCTATTTGTTGATGTAAAAGAGTTAAGCTTCTACGTCAATGCAATGAAAAGATACGGCTGTTTACATCACTGTTTCACAAAACTAGGTATGGCCCTTGACTTACAGGGCATTTCACAGTGGCGTCCGAGGGCCATACACCTGGAAAAATACTAACAATTTTCATAAAGTTTACGGGGCTCTAATTAAAAAAACTAAAACTCTTAGTAGGGTGAAAACTGTAGGAGTGTTTCCTGCTGAACATTTTGATATACAATTTATTACATTATTTTTTATGCTGATTTTATTACAGTTTTTTATAAGTATAGGTAAATTACATTTTATATGCTGGTCTATACTCGGAATCTCTTCATTGAGCAACTGTCTTAGTTAGATGCTTGAAACTTTAGGTACCTATAAACAACATGTCTATCTACAAAGTAGACTACAGTAATGTCATTTCAGGTACAAGTTTTTACTGTAGAAGTGTTTTTATTTCATTGGAAATTTGTGGTAAGTTCCTATGGGACCAAACTGCTGAGGTCTTCGACCCCTAGGCTTACACACTACTTAATCTAACTTAAGCTAACTTAATCTAAGGACAACACACATCCATGCCCGAGGGTGGGCTCGAAACTCCGACAGGGGGAGCCGCGAACCATGGCAAGGCGCCTCGACCGCGTGGCTACCTTGCGTGGCTTTATATTTGATAATCAAAATTACTGCTAGTTTTTGTAAGTAATCAGTATGTATTTAGTACGTTAGTGTCTGTAGTCAGCTTTCTTCCAGACATGCCCAAACACTTCAGTCCTGTAGTTCAAATAAATTTTTTTGTGCTTAAAATAAACGTGCCAGAAAATTTAATTCTTGAGAAACCCGATTCAAAGTTATATTTCACCTATGAACCATCTCTGTCGTTTGTAATACACTCCAGTTGTATAGCCTTGTTGGTTTACATTTTTGTCATCTTCTCTCTTCATTTCTTGTTACTCCAGGGTCTATAGTTGCCTCAAGAACCCTCTGTGTTTCTTTGGCCACTCTCATGGAATCAACTGCCAACAGTGACTGCCTCATATTAAACCTATAGAATATTATCCTAGCAGCTCTAAGACTTCACACCTTCTAAGTGCCCCACAGTAAAACAAATGACAGGCATACTAACTTTCGACAATGACAAAACAGTAGCAACTCCAACTACAGAAAAGTGTCTCACACAGTAATTGGCTGCAAGCGGGCATTGATTTTAATCAATGGCCCAAAATTCGAACCCAGCACTCCTGCTTACTCGACAGGAGCACTGACCAACTGCATCATCCAGACACAGTGGCCATTGCAACAGCACGGAATACCCTTATTACGCCTCCTGTCAATCCCAAATTCATAACTTAGCCAGACACTACTAATGCACTGCCTTTACCCATTATCCCCATTTCACCGCTTCCTATAAGAGTTAGAGACTAGTGTGCTTCTGAACTGACGAGATTATTGGCCGTTCACTCCTTAATTACATATACACTCCTGGAAATGGAAAAAAGAACACATTGACACCGGTGTGTCAGACCCACCATACTTGCTCCGGACACTGCGAGAGGGCTGTACAAGCAATGATCACACGCACGGCACAGCGGACACACCAGGAACCGCGGTGTTGGCCGTCGAATGGCGCTAGCTGCGCAGCATTTGTGCACCGCCGCCGTCAGTGTCAGCCAGTTTGCCGTGGCATACGGAGCTCCATCGCAGTCTTTAACACTGGTAGCATGCCGCGACAGCGTGGACGTGAACCGTATGTGCAGTTGACGGACTTTGAGCGAGGGCGTATAGTGGGCATGCGGGAGGCCGGGTGGACGTACCGCCGAATTGCTCAACACGTGGGGCGTGAGGTCTCCACAGTACATCGATGTTGTCGCCAGTGGTCGGCGGAAGGTGCACGTGCCCGTCGACCTGGGACCGGACCGCAGCGACGCACGGATGCACGCCAAGACCGTAGGATCCTACGCAGTGCCGTAGGGGACCGCACCGCCACTTCCCAGCAAATTAGGGACACTGTTGCTCCTGGGGTATCGGCGAGGACCATTCGCAACCGTCTCCATGAAGCTGGGCTACGGTCCCGCACACCGTTACGCCGTCTTCCGCTCACGCCCCAACATCGTGCAGCCCGCCTCCAGTGGTGTCGCGACAGGCGTGAATGGAGGGACGAATGGAGACGTGTCGTTTTCAGCGATGAGAGTCGCTTCTGCCTTGGTGCCAATGATGGTCGTATGCGTGTTTGGCGCCGTGCAGGTGAGCGCCACAATCAGGACTGCATACGACCGAGGCACACAGGGCCAACACCCGGCATCATAGTGTGGGGAGCGATCTCCTACACTGGCCGTACACCACTGGTGATCGTCGAGGGGACACTGAATAGTGCACGGTACATCCAAACCGTCATCGAACCCATCGTTCTACCATTCCTAGACCGGCAAGGGAACTTGCTGTTCCAACAGGACAATGCACGTCCGCATGTATCCCGTGCCACCCAACCTGCTCTAGAAGGTGTAAGTCAACTACCCTGGCCAGCAAGATCTCCGGATGTGTCCCCCATTGAGCATGTTTGGGACTGGATGAAGCGTCGTCTCACGCGGTCTGCACGTCCAGCACGAACGCTGGTCCAACTGAGGCGCCAGGTGGAAATGGCATGGCAAGCCGTTCCACAGGACTACATCCAGCATCTCTACGATCGTCTCCATGGGAGAATAGCAGCCTGCATTGCTGCGAAAGGTGGATATACACTGTACTAGTGCCGACATTGTGCATGCTCTGTTGCCTGTGTCTATGTGCCTGTGGTTCTGTCAGTGTGATCATGTGATGTATCTGACCCCAGGAATGTGTCAATAAAGTTTCCCCTTCCTGGGACAATGAATTCACGGTGTTCTTATTTCAATTTCCAGGAGTGTATGTATATGTGATGTCCGAAAGCACAGACACCGCATACACATATACACTGAAGCGACAAAGATACTCGCACAGGCATGCGTTTTCAAATACAGTTATATGTAAACAGGAAGAATACGGCGCTGCGGTCGGCAGCGCCTATATAAGACAACAAGTGTCTGGCGCAGTTAGATCAGTTACTGCTGCTACAATGGCAGGTTATCAAGATTTATGTGAGTTTGAACGTAGCGCACGAGTGATGGGACAGAAAAGACCCTGCAAGAACGGGACCAACGACGTCTGAAGAGAATCGTTGGACGTGACAGAAGTGCAACCCTTCCGCAAACATTGCTGCAGATTTTAATGCTGGGCCATCAATAAGTGTCAGTATGCGGGCCATTAAACGAAACATCATCGATATGGACTTTCGGAGCGGTAGGGCTTCTCGTGTACCCTTCATGACTGCATGACACAAAGCTTTACACCTAGCTTTGGCCCGTGAACACCGACGTTGGACTGTTGATGGCTGGAAACATGTTGCCTGGTCGGACGAGTCTCGTTCCAAATTGTATCGAGTGGATGGACGTCTGTATCCGTGGACCCTGGTTGTCACCATGGGACGTTTCAAGCTGGTGGAGGTTCTGTAATGGAGTGGGGCGTGTGCAGCTGGAGTGATATGGGACCCCTGACACATGTAGATACGACTGTGACAGGTCACATGTTCGTAGGCATCCTGCCTGATCACGTGCGTCCATTCATGTCCTTTGTGCATTCCGACGGACTTGAACAAGCGATCACAAGCAGTCCAAAGAAATCTGCAAGTAGGTTGTCTCAAGAAACGTGTCAATAGAGAAACAGTGAGCGAGATAACTTGTTTGCCTATAAATTTAAGCTATCGCAAAGTTGATTTTCAAATTCGTCTGGCGCTCTGAGACCCCCATAATTCAACCGGCCGCGGTGACCGAGCCTTTCTAGGCGCTTCAGTCCGGAATCGCGTTGCTGCTACGGTCGCAGGTTCGAATCCTACCTCGGGCATGGATGTGTGTGATGTCCTTAGGTTATTTAAGTGTAAGTAGTTCTACGTTTAGGGGACTGATGATCTCAAATTGTAAGGGTACAGTACCCTAACGTAGTATCGATTATGCACTATGCAGAGATCATACATGGTTTAAGCAAAGACTGTAGTGCAGTCAACAATGTGCGAGTGGGTAAGCAGTAGTCGATTGTTGGAGTCCGTGAGTGGAAGTCGGGTGTGAGAGGCTAGAGAGAGAGGTTGCTCGGTAGCGAGGTCGGAGATGAGTGGCAGAATGGCACACAGTGTTTGATGTTCATAAATGTTTATAAATTGAGTGATTTAATTAATAAATTCCAGCATTTAAGAAAGGAGATGTTATCATTTAGTAGTTTTCACAATAACGTAAGTGGACAACAATGAGTCTCATGACAAGGAAGAAAGATATACAGGGTGATTCAAAAAGAATACCACAACTTTAAAAATGTGTATTTAATGAAAGAAACATAATATAACCTTCTGTTATACATCATTATAAAGATTATTTAAAAAGGTTTTTTTTTCACTCAAAAACAAGTTCAGAGATGTTCAATATGGCCCCCTCCAGACACACGAGCAATATCAAACCGATACTCCAACTCGTTCCACACTCTCTGTAGCATATCAGGCGTAACAGTTTGGACAACTGCTGTTATTTCTCGTTTCAAATCATCAATGGTGGCTGGGAGAGGTGGCCGAAACACCCCCATAAGAAAAAATCGCAGGGGGTAAGATCAGGGCTTCTTGGAGGCCAGTGATGAAGTGCTCTGTCACGGGCTGCCTGGCGGCCGATCCATCGCCTCGGGTATTTGACGTTCAGGTAGTTACGGACAGATAAGTGCCAATGTGGTGGCGCTCCATCCTGCTGAAATATGAATTGTTGTGCTTCTTGTTCGAGCTGAGGGAACAGCCAATTCTCTAACATCTCCAGATACTGTAGTCCAGTTACAGTAGCACCTTCGAAGAAAAAGGGACCAAAAACTTTATTGGCTGAAATGGCACAGAAAACGTTCACCTTAGGCGAGTCACGTTCATACTGAGTTGTTTCCCGCGGATTCTCAGTGCCCCATACACAGACATTGTGACGGTTGACTTTCCTGTTAGTGTGGAAAGTTGCTTCATCACTAAACACAATCTTTGAAACGAAAGATTCATCTGTTTCCATTTGAGCAAGGATAAAATCACAGAAATCGATTCTTTTAATCTTATCAGCTGCAGACAGTGCTTGAACCAATTTCAGACGATAAGGTTTCATAACTAACCTTTTTCGTAGGACTCTCCATACAGTTGATTGTGGAATTTGCAGCTCTCTGCTAGCTCTGAGAGTCGATTTTCCTGGGCTGCGAACAAATGCTTGCTGGATGCGTGCTACATTTTCATCACTCGTTCTCGGCCGTCCAGAACTTTTCCCTTTGCACAAACACCCATTCTCTGTAAACTGTTTATACCAACGTTTAATACACCACCTATCAGGAGGTTTAACACCATACTTCGTTCGAAATGCACGCTGAACAACTTGTGTCGATTCACTTCTGCCGTACTCAATAACACAAAAAGCTTTCTGTTGAGCGGTCGCCATCTTAGCATCAACTGACGCTGACGCCTAGTCAACAGCGCCTCAAGCGAACAAATGTACAACTAAATGAAACTTTATAGCTCCCTTAATTCGCCGACAGATAGTGCTTAGCTCTGCCTTTTGTCGTTGCAGAGTTTTAAATTCCTAAAGTTGTGGTATTCTTTTTGAATCACCCTGTATATTATGCTAAAATAATTAAAATATAACTTCACATACAGCGTATGCGAATAATATAGTTCGGTACGAAACTAGGGGGAGGTTACATATGGCGACACGTGTGTCGGACTTCGATTCCACAGCAATCTTCGGAAACGACGGAGAAGACAACACAGCAAACGGTGTGTCCGCAGCATTTCAGCATATCAGCGCTTCGAAGTTAAGTGAACTCAACGTTGTGTAGGAATGAACAGGAATATGAATAATCAATAGTGTTACTGACTTAAGTTGCGAGTGAACTTTTCAGTTTACAGCAAGCATAAGTTATAACGAATAGTGATTGTTTTGAACAGTGTTAATATGGCTAATTCAGAACAAAACGGTAGTGTTATTAAAAACGAGGGAGGACAATAACGTGGTTGACGGAGAACAAATTAATGTGATGGAAAACACTACAGTTAATTCGACAGAGGACAGTGGTATTCTCAGTTTTGATTTGCCTAACAGAAGTTCAACACCGATGGTTATCCAGCAAACAGAAACTGCTATTGTCAGTAAAGATTGTATATCTCAATTGTTAGAAGCAATCAAAAATGTTGATGAGGAAAATAGACAGGTGCGTGTAGAAATAAAAGCTTTTCATGAAGAAAATGGAGAGGCGCGTGTAGAAACAAGAGCCTTTCATGAGGAAAATAAAAAAGTGCGTAAGGAAATAACAAAATTTTATGAGGAAACAAGAAAGTTCCATTAGGAAATCAAAAATGATTATCAGACACCAATGCGATTAGCAATTTGCGAACGGAACTCACCAGCTCATTTGAACACAAGCATGATGAGCTCCAAAAAGAAAGACAAACATGAGGCCATTGGCAGTGAAATTACGTATCTGAAAAATCAAGTTAACGGACGGTGTAGGCAAACGGAAGATTTTATTTGCAAAGTTAATGACGAAGTTAAGGCTCAAGATGACGAAATCGTCAAAATTAAAAGTTCTTGTAAAGCCAACAAAGAGTCGATAATTAAGATGGTTAACGGCGTACAAACGCGATGTGATGAGCTACATGAGATACGACAAAGGGTAACGAACAACGACACATTGTCAAATGGAATTAATAAAGAAATTTTGCGCGATGAAATTAATGCAGTATTACGTGAACCAGATAACAATATTGTTGGTTTGACGCAAGTAATTGTTGACAATGGACTGAGAGGTCGAAAATTTCATAAATACACTCCTGGAAATAGAAAAAAGAACACATTGACACCGGTGTGTCAGACCCACCATACTTGCTCCGGACACTGCGAGAGGGCTGTACAAGCAATGATCACACGCACGGCACAGCGGACACACCAGGAACCTCGGTGTTGGCCGTCGAATGGCGCTAGCTGCGCAGCATTTGTGCACCGCCGCCGTCAGTGTCAGCCAGTTTGCCGTGGCATACGGAGCTCCATCGCAGTCTTTAACACTGGTAGCATGCCGCGACAGCGTGGACGTGAACCGTATGTGCAGTTGACGGACTTTGAGCGAGGGCGTATAGTGGGCATGCGGGAGGCCGGGTGGACGTACCGCCGAATTGCTCAACACGTGGGGCGTGAGGTCTCCACAGTACATTGATGTTGTCGCCAGTGGTCGGCGGAAGGTGCACGTGCCCGTCGACCTGGGACCGGACCGCAGCGACGCACGGATGCACGCCAAGACCGTAGGATCCTACGCAGTGCCGTAGGGGACCGCACCGCCACTTCCCAGCAAATTAGGGACACTGTTGCTCCTGGGGTATCGGCGAGGACCATTCGCAACAGTCTCCATGAAGCTGGGCTACGGTCCCGCACACCGTTAGGCCGTCTTCCGCTCACGCCCCAACATCGTGCAGCCCGCCTCCAGTGGTGTCGCGACAGGCGTGAATGGAGGGACGAATGGAGACGTGTCGTCTTCAGCGATGAGAGTCGCTTCTGCCTTGGTGCCAATGATGGTCGTATGCGTGTTTGGCGCCGTGCAGGTGAGCGCCACAATCAGGACTGCATACGACCGAGGCACACAGGGCCAACACCCGGCATCATGGTGTGGGGAGCGATCTCCTACACTGGCCGTACACCACTGGTGATCGTCGAGGGGACACTGAATAGTGCACGGTACATCCAAACCGTCATCGAACCCATCGTTCTACCATTCCTAGACCGGCAAGGGAACTTGCTGTTCCAACAGGACAATGCACGTCCGCATGTATCCCGTGCCACCCAACGTGCTCTAGAAGGTGTAAGTCAACTACCCTGGCCAGCAAGATCTCCGGATCTGTCCCCCATTGAGCATGTTTGGGACTGGATGAAGCGTCGTCTCACGCGGTCTGCACGTCCGGCACGAACGCTGGTCCAACTGAGGCGCCAGGTGGAAATGGCATGGCAAGCCGTTCCACAGGACTACATCCAGCATCTCTACGATCGTCTCCATGGGAGAATAGCAGCCTGCATTGCTGCGAAAGGTGGATATACACTGTACTAGTGCCGACATTGTGAATGCTCTGTTGCCTGTGTCTATGTGCCTGTGGTTCTGTCAGTGTGATCATGTGATGTATCTGACCCCAGGAATGTGTCAATAAAGTTTCCCCTTCCTGGGACAATGAATTCACGGTGTTCTTATTTCAATTTCCAGGAGTGTATGAACCGAAACAAGGCATCCAAGCAATTGCGTTTATTAGACAATTCAAACATGCGTTTCCGAGGCATTATACGGAACGTGCTAAAATTGATATCTGCGCCAGTCACATGAAGGGTGAGGCACATATTTGGGGTATAAGTGTATCCGACAATTACACCAAGTATGAAGAATCTGAAAGAGCATTTAAAAAAGAATTTGGTCGAAAGAGAAACAGTGGGACGTAAAATAAAAAATTTTCACACCGCCAAATTATGCAAGACATCACGGTACACACCGAGCGAGGTGGCGCAGTGGTTAGGCACTGGACTCGCATCCTGGAGGCCGACAGTTCAATCCCGCGTCCGGCCATCCTGATTTAGGTTTTCCGTGATTTCCCTAAATCGCTCCAGGCAAATGCCGGGATGGTTCCTTTCAAAGGGCACGGCCGACTTCCTTCCCCGTCCTTCCCTAATCCGATGAGACCGATGACCTCGCTGTCTGGTCTCCTTCCCCAACACAACCAATCACGGTACAATGCGTGAGTTAATGCAAAGGTACTTGAACGATAATGCATACTTGGACGATCCGGTTAAAGAAGAAGAGCCAATGCTTATATTAATCCAGAAATTGCCATTTTTGGTGCGTGAGAAGTTAGCGCTCACACCACGGTTAACAATGGAGCAAGTGTGTTTGCTAATTGACCGAATGGAATTGCTCAATGCCGAACGCGATCAACGTGGGCGACACAGTAATAACAATTACCCGAATCGTCATAACGGCCCAGCGCGGGAAGGAATCCCAAGTTACGAACGACCGAAAGTATTTGATCGCCGAGACGATGATAGATACAGGAGAAATGAATACAATGTACAAGACGGATTCAGCTCAAATCATCCGCCGAACCGGCCACACAATGACCGAGACAGAGGACAGTATCGATCGCCAGAACGTGCAAGAAGCCGCGATCGCAATCAGCGAGATTCTGAACAGTTAAACAAAGCAAAGTTTCGGTGACGACCCGCTCCGGAACTCTGTCACAGGGAGCAGGGTCGGATATTATGATAAATCCAGCATAATCGATACTACGTATGGGTACTGTACATTTACAAGATGTTAAGTCCTGCAGTTCGTAGATCCATTTGAACCATTTGAACACCATGATTCGATTTAATTTGGAGGAAGGCTCATTATGAACGATGAAGCACATTCGATTTGTACGGTTACTTGAATAAACACAAAGTGGGATTATGGACTGGACAAAACCCCTATTGGACTCACGAACGTCTTCCACACAGTCCAAAAGTTACTGTACGGTGCGCAGTATCAGGCTCCTGGTTTAAAGGCACATATTCTTTTTGAGACCGAAAATGGTGTTGCTGTGTTAATGGCGGTCATTGCACACAAATGATTACAGAAGTTTTTATTCCTGAGCTACGGCATCGGAAGAGCAATTTTTGGACACGTTGTTTGCGCAAGATGGTTCAACAAACAGGACAGTTATTAAATAAGGTAGTTATTGCAAAAGAAATTTACCAATCACCAATTCGAGGTTTCGCGACACTGGAAGGCCTCCCGATTCCCCAGACTTAATTACTCCATATTTTGTATGGTGTTATTAAAAGTGTTAAGTCCACGTCAGTTAACTAAACAAATGAAAGCAGCCATAAGAAATGAAATTGAAATGATATCAAATACAGGTCAAGCAAAATTTATGGATGAAGTGTTAGTTCGTAGTCAAAAATGCATACAATCCAATGAAGGATATCTGCAGTCTGTACTATAAATAAAATTGCACTGTTTGTTATCATTACGTATTATAAAAATGGACGTATGTATGTGTGTGTGTATGTTTCACAGTTCCTCCTAAACCACTGGACCTATTGCAGCCAAACGTGGTACCTTACTGTCAGGCAATAATCGCTGTGGGGATAAGAGCAAACCTACCTATCGAAGGGCTGGGGGGGGGGGGGGGGTGATAACCGTACCTCATGACGTGTGAATTTCTAGACTATATTCATCCAATATTTGAGAATCACAGCACTAAGCGACTTGCAAAAAACTTTACACATAATTTCAAAGCTTTACGACATTTTCTTCATTCTGACAACCCCTATAAAACTGTGAAAGGAAAATGTTTATCGCTTACTGCTTTTAAGAGAGTTCTTGCAATAGAAGTACTCGTGAGGCATGAGTTGTGCTTTAGTACACTATTGGCCATTAAAATTGCTACAACATGAAGATGACGTGCTACAGACGCGAAATTTAACCGACAGGAAGAAGATGCTGTGATATGCACATGATTAGCTTTTCAGAGCATTCACACAAGACACCTACTACGTGCCGACATGAGGAAAGTTTCCAACCGATTTCTCATATACAAACAGCAGTTGACCGGCATTGCCTGGTGAAACGTTGTTGATATGCCTTGTGTAAGGAGGACAAATGCGTGCCATCACGTTTCCGATTTTGATAAAGGTCGGATTGTAGCCTATTACGATTGCGGTTTATCGTATCGCGACATTGCTGCTCGCGTTGGTCGAGGTCCAATGACGGTTGGCAGGACATGGTAGGTTCAGGAAGGTAATACGGAACGCCGTGCTGGATCCCAAAGGCCTCGTATCACTAGCAGTCGAGATGACAGCCATCTTATCCGCATGGCTGTAACGGACCGTGCAGCCACGTCTCAATCCCTGAGTCAACAGATGGAGACGTTTGCAAGACAACAACCATCTACAAGAACACTTCGACGACGTTTGCAGCAGCATGGAATATCAGCTTGGAGACCGTTGCTGCGGTTACCCTTGACGCTGCATCACAGACAGGAGCGCCTGCGATGGTGTACTCAACGACGAACTTGGGTGCACGAATGGCAAAACGTCATTTTTTCGGATGAATCCAGGTTCTGTTTACATCATCGTGATGGTCGCATCCGTGTTTGGCGACATTGCGGTGAACGCACACTCGAAGCGTGTATTCGTCATCGCCATACTGGCGTATCACCCGCGTGATGGTATGGGGTGCCATTGGTTACACGTCTCTGTCACCTCTTGTTCGCATTGACGGCACTTTTAACAGTGGACGTTACATTTCAGATATGCTACGACCCGTGGCTCTACCCTTCATTCGATCCCTGCGAAACCCTACAATTCAGCAGGATAATGCACGACCGCATGTTGCAATTCCTGTACGGGCCTTTCTGGATACAGAAAATGTTCGACTGCTACCCTGGCCAGCACACTCTCCAGATCTCTCACCATCTGAAAACGTCAGGTCAATGGTGGCCGAGCAACTGGCTCGTCACAATACGCCAGTCACTACTCTCGATGAACTGTGGTATCGTGTTGAAGCTGCATGGGCAGCTGTACCTGTACACGCCATCCAAGCTCTGTTTGACTCAATGCCCAGGCGCGTCAAGGCCGTAATTACGGCCAGAGGTGGTTGTTCTGGGTACTGATTTCTGAGGATCTATGCACCCAAATTGCGTGAAAATGTAATCACATGCCAGTTCTAGTATAATATATTTGTCCAATGAATACCCGTTTGTCATCTGCATTTCTTCTTGGTGTAGCAATTTTAATGGCCAGTAGTGTATTACTTTTTTACTACCAATTGTTTTTGTGGTAGATTTGTACAGATTAAGATACACATATAGCACTGAATGGAACTGCAAAATTATAGCATTGTGCAACATGTAGTTCAGGAGATACAACGCCATAACCCATTAGATGCGTGAAAAACTGCCGCATGGTGCGTGAGGTTGTGATTTATTACTTCATTGCTGGTAACTACACTTGCAAACAGTATCCACATATGCCGCTGAATAGGCCTACAATATTATATCATTATACGACATAGTTCAGTGATAAACGTTACGCACAAGGCCAATCACTGCATGTTACTGGCGTGGAAGCACAGCTGTAAATAAATACGTGAGAAGCCCGAGTTTCTCTGCTAGTTTTCCAATATTTCCATGTACTACAGCATTAAACAGTTCAATTTCATAGCTGAAAGTTCAACATGAACAAGATTACAGTAAATACAAATGCGGGCGTTGATAATCCGTCGCTTTGTACTCACAACAGGAAGGTGTGCAGTGATGGAGAACGCCAGGGTTGGTACTGACCCAGTAACAGATCCGGGAGTCGACCCGTCCGCTAATCTCGCTCTCTGCTGACTGATAGCTCGCGACACCGCCGCCTCCACTTCACTATCAGCACTCGCTCTGCCCGCGTCGAGATAAGCGGCCCACCACACCCGGGCTTGTCGGTGATCACTGTGCTTGATATCGACTGTCCCACCAAGGCAGCTGCTCGCTTCTTATCTTTGCATGGGAGGAGATACCCTAAGTCTCGCTTCGTGTCGGGATCGACAAAGAATGCACTAGAAAATGCACTTCTGGCCATTAAAACTGCAATAACAGGAAAGACAAAGAAAAAACCAATTCTGCATACTTTGTGAAGTGTCGGCAGAAGTGCCAACACCGTGTTGTTTGAGGAAGCCGAAATGCACGCTATAAGCTCACGCAGGATGGCGTGAGGTCTGAAACAGGATACTTAATGAATGCTACACTCCTGGAAATGGAAAAAAGAACACATTGACACCGGTGTGTCAGACCCACCATACTTGCTCCGGACACTGCGAGAGGGCTGTACAAGCAATGATCACACGCACGGCACAGCAGACACACCAGGAACCGCGGTGTTGGCCGTCGAATGGCGCTAGCTGCGCAGCATTTGTGCACCGCCGCCGTCAGTGTCAGCCAGTTTGCCGTGGCATACGGAGCTCCATCGCAGTCTTTAACACTGGTAGCATGCCGCGACAGCGTGGACGTGAACCGTATGTGCAGTTGACGGACTTTGAGCGAGGGCGTATAGTGGGCATGCGGGAGGCCGGGTGGACGTACCGCCGAATTGCTCAACACGTGGGGCGTGAGGTCTCCACAGTACATCGATGTTGTCGCCAGTGGTCGGCGGAAGGTGCACGTGCCCGTCGACCTGGGACCGGACCGCAGCGACGCACGGATGCACGCCAAGACCGTAGGATCCTACGCAGTGCCGTAGGGGACCGCACCGCCACTTCCCAGCAAATTAGGGACACTGTTGCTCCTGGGGTATCGGCGAGGACCATTCGCAACCGTCTCCATGAAGCTGGGCTACGGTCCCGCACACCGTTACGCCGTCTTCCGCTCACGCCCCAACATCGTGCAGCCCGCCTCCAGTGGTGTCGCGACAGGCGTGAATGGAGGGACGAATGGAGACGTGTCGTCTTCAGCGATGAGAGTCGCTTCTGCCTTGGTGCCAATGATGGTCGTATGCGTGTTTGGCGCCGTGCAGGTGAGCGCCACAATCAGGACTGCATACGACCGAGGCACACAGGGCCAACACCCGGCATCATGGTGTGGGGAGCGATCTCCTACACTGGCCGTACACCACTGGTGATCGTCGAGGGGACACTGAATAGTGCACGGTACATCCAAACCGTCATCGAACCCATCGTTCTACCATTCCTAGACCGGCAAGGGAACTTGCTGTTCCAACAGGACAATGCACGTCCGCATGTATCCCGTGCCACCCAACGTGCTCTAGAAGGTGTAAGTCAACTACCCTGGCCAGCAAGATCTCCGGATCTGTCCCCCATTGAGCATGTTTGGGACTGGATGAAGTGTCGTCTCACGCGGTCTGCACGTCCAGCACGAACGCTGGTCCAACTGAGGCGCCAGGTGGAAATGGCATGGCAAGCCGTTCCACAGGACTACATCCAGCATCTCTACGATCGTCTCCATGGGAGAATAGCAGCCTGCATTGCTGCGAAAGGTGGATATACACTGTACTAGTGCCGACATTGTGCATGCTCTGTTGCCTGTGTCTATGTGCCTGTGGTTCTGTCAGTGTGATCATGTGATGTATCTGACCCCAGGAATGTGTCAATAAAGTTTCCCCTTCCTGGGACAATGAATTCACGGTGTTCTTATTTCAATTTCCAGGAGTGTATAAAGAAAAGTATGTAGCTGCTGGAATACGTAACTTTAACCAACTATTGGTGAACATTGGTCTTGTTACTGTACATGCTTCATTAGATACATAGCAAAGGATAAATGGCGCCTTGCTAGGTCGTAGCCATTGACTTAGCTGAAGGCTATGCTAACTATCGTCTCGGCAAATGAGAGCGTAATTCTCAGTGAACCTTTCCTAGCAGCGTCGGCTGTACAACTGGGGCGAGTGCTAGTAAGTCTCTCGAGAGACTGGCGGTGACACCACACTTTGCTACATCTACATCTACATACATACTCCGCAAGTCGCCTGACGGTGTGTGGCGGAGGGTACCCTGAGTACCTCTATCGGTTCTCCCTTCTATTCCAGTCTCGTATTGTTCGTGGAAATAAGGATTGTCGGTATGCTTCTGTGTGGGCTCTAATCTCTCTGATTTTACCCTCATGGTTTCTTCGCGAGATATACGTAGGAGGGAGCAATATACTGCTTGACTCCTCGGTGAAGGTATGTTCTCGAAACTTTAACAAAAGCCCGTACCGCACTACTGGGCGTCTCTCCTGCAGAGTCTTCCACTGGAGTTTATCATCTCCGTAACGCTTTCGCGATTACTAAATGATCCTGTAACGAAGCGCGCTGCTCTCCGTTGGATCTTCTCTATCTCTTCTATCAACCCTATCTGGTACGGATCCCACACTGCTGAGCAGTATTCAAGCTGTGGGCGAACAAGCGTACTGTAACCTACTTCCTTTGTTTTCGGATTGCATCTCCTTAGGATTCTTCCAATGAATCTTGAAAGGTGGCTACACTGAGCCACAGCGCCAGAGATCGCGCTAGAGAGTATTGTTCTGCCGCCTCCACTGGCAGTGATTATTGAGAAGTAGCGGTGGGCAGTTTTTGTCGAGAAGTCGTAGTGGACAGTGCTTGTCGAGAAGTCGTAGTAGTCAGTGTTTGTTGAGATGTGCTAGTGAAAAGTTCTTGTCGAGAGGTGGTAGTAGCGAGTCGGTGTGGAGATGTTGTAGTAGTGAGTGATTGTTCCATGTTTTATGCAGTTGTTTGATGGGCTAGACAGCAGATGTTGTTCTAATGGAGATATTGTAATGATTAGAGTGCTTTTCATCAATATATATGAAGGTAACAAAACTCGCTTTATTTCTCATTATTTCAGTGTCTTAAATAATGCGTCATTATAGGTTCAGTCAACAAAGCATCTGGCTTGTGTTCTTGTATTAGAGTGTAATTCTGGTTTTCTTGCGCAATTATAGTATTTCTATTTTTTTAATTACTTCAGTATAAATGGTATTTAAAATTTCTTGTCTTATTGAAGAAGAACCGTGCCAGATGTGTACGTTGAATCACACTCCCACACACAGAACAATTACACTTGTGTTTTGGTTTCGTAGGTTTTATAGTTGCTTGGTACTTAATTAATTGTGTTAACGGAAATTTTCTTTCATTCTTTGTTGTTATTCTATGCAATCAGATTGCGTACAAATACTAGTAAGGGCCAACCGTTCACGAGACTTCGTAACCGGAAAGTTAGCTACTAAAAATAAAAAGAGTATTTGCATTTCATAAAAATAATAAATAAGCCCCCATGCAATCTGTCTGGCATCTGCTTTACCGACGATCAACTTTATATGATCATTCCATTTTAAATCACTCCTAATGCGTACTCCCAGATAATTTATGGAATTAACTGCTTCCAGTTGCTGACCTGTTATTTTGTAGCTAAATGATAAGGGATCTATCTTTCTACGTATTCGCAGCACATTACACTTGTCTACATTGAGATTCAGTTGCCATTCCCTGCACCATGCGTCAATTCGCTGCAGATCCTCCTGCATTTCAGTACAATTTTCCATTGTTTCAACCTCTCGATACACCACAGCATCATCTGCAAAAAGCCTCAGTGAACTTCCGATGTCATCCACAAGGTCATTTATGTATATTGTGAATAGCAACGGTCTTATGACACTCCCATGCGGTACACATGAAATCACTCTTACTTCGGAAGACTTCTCTCCATTGAGAATGACATGCTGCGTTCTGTTATCTAGGAACTCTTCAATTCAATCACACAATTAGTCTGATAGTCCATATGCTCTTACTTTGTTCATTAAACGATTGTGGGGAACTGTATCGAACGTCTTGCGGAAGTCAAGAAACACGGCATCTACCTGTGAACCTGTGTCTGAGTCTCGTGGACGAATAGCGCGAGCTGGGTTTCACAGGATCGTCTTTTTTGAAACCCATGCTGATTCCTACAGAGTAGATTTCTAGTCTCCAGAAAAGTCATTATACTCGAACATAAAACGTGTTCCAAAATTCTACAACTGATCGACGTTAGAGATATAGGTCTATAGTTCTGCACATCTGTTCGACGTCCCTTCTTGAAAACGGGGATGACCTGTGCCCTTTTCCAATCCTTTGGAACGCTACGCTCTTCTAGAGATCTACGGTACACCGCTGCAAGAAGGGGGGCAAGTCCCTTCGCGTACTCTGTGTAAAATCGAACTGGTATCCCGTCAGGTCCAGCGGCCTTTCCTCTTTTGAGCAATTTTAATTGTTTCTCTATCCCTCTGGCGTCTATTTCGATATCTACCATTTTGTCATCTGTGCGACAATCTAGAGAAGGAACTACTACGCGTACAGTACAGTGCAGTTTGCAAGTAGGCCAGGGTAGCACGGGAAACATCCGGTATTGCGTTATCTTGTTGAAAGTCAACATCACAGCGGCCTTGAATATGGGGAACGCCCGCAGCCTTAACACGTTCGAAATACATCAGTGTGCAAAACTTCGGGACGGAAGTCACTTCCGCAATATGTGTCACTGCCAAGTAACACGGTAGGAGGAAACGTGCACCATACAGAGAAAGAGCTGCTGCAGTACGAGTACAGGAGGCGGCTGACAGAAAAACACAATGGGACCATCAAAAATGAGACGTTTATTCAAAGACAATAACTGCACTGAATTCATCGCCGTTCATGATGGTTACCTGGACTTTACAAAAAGCAGGACAAGTTTCTTAATATGGTGTGACGTCACTACGGGCAGCTTTCATGGCCTGTAACGAGCTCCCGTGCTCTACACACGGTTGTGGTTGTTGTTGTGGTCTTCAGTCCAGAGACCAGTTTGATACTGCTCTCCATGCTACTCTATCCTATGCAAGCTTCTTCATCTCCCAGTACCTACTGCAACCTACATCCTTCTGAATCTGTTTAGCATATTCATATCTTGGTCTGCGATTTTTACCCACCACGCTGCCCTCCAATACTAAATTGGTGATCCCTTGATGGCTCAGAATATGCCCTACCAACCGATCCCTTCTTCTAGTCGTGCCACAAAAATCTCTTCTCCCCAATTCTACTCAATACCTCCTCATTAGTTATGTGATCTACCCAACTAATCTTCAGCATTCTTCTGCAGCACCACATTTCGAAAGCTTCTATTCCCTTCCTGTCCAAACTATTTATCGTCCACGTTTCACTTCCATACATGGCTACACTCCATACAAATACTTTCAGAAACGATTTCCTGACACTTAAATCTATACTCGATGTTAACAAATTTCTCTTCTTCAGAAACGCTTTCCTTGCCATTGCCAGTCTACATTTTATATCCTCTCTACTTCGACCATCATCTGTAATTTTGCTCCCCAAATAGCAAAACTAATTTACTACTTTAAGTGTCTCATTTCCTAATCTAATTCCCTGAGCATCACCCGACTTCATTCGACTACATTCCATTATCCGCGTTTTGCTTTTGTTGATGTTCATCTTATACCCTCCTTTAAAGACACTGTCCGTTCCGTTCAGCTGCTCTTCCAAGTCCGTTGCTGTTACAACCCTGTCTCACTCCCTTCCCAACCACTGCTTCCCTTTCATGCCCCTCGAGTCTTATAACTGCCATCTGGTTTCTGTAAAAATTGTAAATAGCCTTTCGCTCCCTGTATTTTACTCCTGCCACCTTCAGAATTTGAAAGAGTATTCCAGTCAACATTGCCAAAAGCTTCCTCTAAGTCTACAAATGCTAGAAACGTAGGTTTGCCTTTCCTTAATCTATTTTCTAAGATAAATCGTAGGGTCAGTATTGCCTCACGTGTTCCAATATTTCTACAGAATCCAAACTGATCATCCCCGAGGTCGGCTTCTACCAGTTTTTCCATTCGTCTGTAAAGAATTCGTGTTAGTATTTTGCAGTCGTGGCTAATTAAACTGGTAGTTCGGTAATTTTCACATGTGTCAACACCTGCTATTTTTGGGATTAGAATTACTGTATTGTTCTTGATGTCTGAGGCTATTTCGTCTGTCTCATACATCTTGCTCACCAGATGGTAGAGTTTTGTCAGGACTGGGTCTCCGAAGGGTGTCAGTAGTTCTAATGGAATGTTGTCTAGTCCCGGGGCTTTGTTTCGACTTAGGTTTTTCAGTGCTCTGTCAAACTCTTCACGCAGTATCATATCTCCCATTTCATCTTCATCTACATTCTCTTCCATTTCTATAATTGTTGTGACTTGGCAAGACAGCCAAGCCACTGGGAGGTAGCCGAAAGGCACGCGTTTAGCTCACGCAGGCTGGCGTGAGGTCTGGAACAGGTCATGGTCTTATAGAAGGAAAAATAGTACGTAGCTTCTGGAATACTTAACTTTAATCCATAATTGGTGAACATCGGTCTGACGGTACATGCATTACAAGATAAATAGCAAATGATAATGGCGCCTTGCTAGGTCGTAGCTGAAGGCTATGCTAACCATCGTCTCGGCAAATGAGAGCGTAATTTGTCAGTGAACCATCGCTAGCAAAGTCGGCTGTACAACTGGGGCGAGTGCTAGGACGTCTCTCTAGACCTGCCTTGTGGCGGCGCTCGGTCTGCAATCACTGACAGTGGCGACACGCGGGTCCGACGTATACTACCGGACCGCGGCCGATTTAAAGGCTACCACCTAGCAAGTGTGCTGTCTGGCGCTGACACCACAATAATATTGTTCTTAAGAACATCGCTCTTGTATAGATCCTGTACATACTCCTTCCACCTTTCTGCTTTCCCCCCTTTGCTTAGAACTGGGTTTCCATCTGAGCTCTTGATATTTATGCAAGTGGTTCTCTTTTCTCCAAAGGTCTCTTTAATTTTCCTGTACGCAGTATCTATCTTACGCCTCTAAATCCTTACATTTGTCCTCTAGCCATCCCGGCTTAGCCATTTTGCACTTCCTGTCGATCTCATTTTTGAGACGCTTGTATTCCTTTTGGTCTGCTTCATTTACTGCATTTTTATATTTTCTCCTTTCATCAGTTAAATTCAGTAGCTCTTCCGTTGCCCAAGGATTTCTATTACCTTTCGTCTTTTTACCTACTTGATCCTCTGCTGCCTTTAGTATTTCATCTCTCAAAGCTACCCATTCTTCTACTGTATTCCTTTCCCCCATTCTTGTCAATCGTTCCCTAATGCTCTCCCTGAAACTGTCTACAACCTCTGGTTCTGTCAGTATATCCACGTCCCATCTCCTTAAATTTCCACCTTTTTCCCACACGTTTGGTAAGGAACTCTTGTGGCAGTGGATTCCATTCCTCTACCGCCGAGGCTGACAACTGCCGGACGTCTCCCCAATGCGTCCCGCGTGCGCTCGATGAGATTTAAGTCGGCTAGTCCACTGGCCGAATATCCTCTTGTTACGAGAGCTCCTTCACCAACGCCGTCCGATGCGGCCGTTCACTCTCATCCGTGGAAACGTAGTCAGGTCCGACTGCAGCCCTGAAAAGACACCCGCGGGGAAGCAATACAGTGTCATAATAACGTTGCTGTCTTAGAAGAAAGATTAAGGAAAGTCAAACCCACGTTTCTAGCATTTGTAGCCTTAGAGAAAGCTTTTGACAATGTTGACTGGAATACTCTCTTTCAAATTCTAAAGGTGGCAGGCGTAAAATACAGGGAGCGAAAGGCTATTTACAATTTGTACAGAAACCAGATGGCAGTTGTGAGAGTCGAGGGGAATGAAAGGGATAGCAGTCGTTGGGAAGGGAGTGAGACAGGGTTGTAGCCTCTCCCCGATGCTATTCAATCTGTATATTGAGCAAGCAGGAAAGGAAACAAAAGGAAAATTCGGAACAATTAAAATCTATGGAGAAGAAATAAAAACTTTGAGGTTCGCCGATGACATTGTAATTCTGTCAGAGACAGCAAAGGACTTGGAAGAGGAGTTGAACGGAATGGACAGTGTCCTCAAAGGAGGGTATAAGATGAAGAGCAACAAAAGTAAAACGAGGATAATGGAATGTAGTCGAATAAAGTCGGGTGATGCTGAGGGAATTAGATTAGGAAATGACACACTTAAAGTAGTAAACGAGTTTTGCTATTTGGGGAGCAAAATAACTGATGATGGTCGAAGTAGAGAGGATATAAAATGTAGACTGGCAATGGCAAGGAAAGCGTTTCTGAAGAAGAGAAATTTGTTAACATCGAGTATACATTTAAGTGTCAGGAAGTCGTTTCTGAAAGTATTTGTATGGAGTGTAGCCATGTATGGAAGTGAAACATGGACGATAAATAGTTTGGACAAGAAGAGAATAAAAGCTTTCGAAATGTGGAGGTATAGAAGAATGCTGAAGATTAGATGGGTAGATCACATAACTAATGAGGAGCTATTGAAGAGAATTGGGGAGAAGAGGAGTTTGTGGCACAACTTGACAAGAAGAAGGGACCGGTTGGTAGGACATGTTCTGAGGCATCAAGGGATCACCAATTTAGTACTGGAGGGAAGCGTGGAGAGTAAAAATCGTAAAGGGAGACCAAGAGATGATTACATTAAGCTGATTCAGAAGGATGTAGTTTGCAGTAGGTACTGGGAGATGAAGAAGCTTGCACAGGATAGAGTAGCATGGAGAGCTGCATCAAACCAGTCTCAAGATTGAAGACCACAACAACAACAAACAAAATAACGTTGCCCAATGGGTGTACCGTACTCACAAAATTTGAAGATCAATACGCCAATGCGACATAATGATTCTCCATACAATAACACCTGGAACCACTAAAACGACGGCGTTCTACAATTTTGGACGTGTCCTCAAACGACGACAGGTCACAACACATAATGCGCCCAGGAACATTGCCGAACGTGATCAGTTTCGTGGTCTGGATGTTGTGGTGTGAGGAGGCATAATACTGCATGGGCGTGCTGACCTCCAAGAATTTGAACTAGATACACTGACTGGTCTGCCTTATCGCGACACTGTACTCCTGTACAACTTGCATCTTTTCACGACTCGTGTTGAATCGCCTCTAACATGTATGGGATATACTGGGGAGACACACGCTTCGACGACCATCCAGCAACTGCGCTGGTGGAAGATTGGAACCGCTCTACAACAACTACTCCTCAGGAACTCCTCAGGAGCAGCTTGCAGAGCATTCAGTACCATCCATAGTGATCACACATTCTTTTAACAACCGTTCTGAGCCTCTTGTAACGTGCAGAAAACCACCATAAGTCGTGGTGAGTTCAGTGAGTATTTGAATGAACGTGTCATCTCTATTAGTCTCATTATGTATTACTTTCAGTTACTGTCTATACTGTGCTGTACTGTACTGCACTGTACCACTGAGATTAAAAGCTCGCAGATTTTGAGCGTGAGTGCTCAGGGCTGCTCACTCATAAATCGAGCAAAGTCAGCCGCGCGCGGCTCGCGGTCATGCCGTTTATTGCTCGTCATCTTATTTTTTATGGTTCTGTCGCCTCTTTCTCATTCAATTTCTTTTGCGTCACTAAGTTGCTGGTTTGCTCGACCGTGAGTGGTAGCAGCAGCAGCACTTATCGATAAGTGCACCGTCGTAGTATCTCTGGAGCAACCGTATTTACAGGTCGTCGTCTGTCGGGAAGTCAGTCGGGGGACGGAGCGCCAGTGAGGCACGGACAGCCAGTACTCGCCGACATCTTTTTTTTTCCTTTATTGTCATTTTGCACCTCATACAAGGTGGGCTGGCAGCGGTTAATTTTACTCCGCTCTTCAGCCACAAGCAGTACAATAAGTGAAAAAACCAATGATGACATACAAGTAACATAATGGTGGTTAAAAATCAGTAGATACAGTAATTAAAGAACGTGAAGCCGTTCACACTCGACGAAAAACAAGAAAACTGTCGGCACTGTGCACAAACACTGATGATTTAGACAACACAGGTGAACGAAGGAGAGTGGGCGGCGAAAAATACTGAATCACAGACATGACGGCACACACACGAAAAACTGATGGCGATGATCTATGGCGCGCAAAGGTCCACTCAACGTGTGCGAGTCCGGGGACCTGCCGAGAGGGGAAGAGGGGGGTGGGGGAGGGAGGGGGAGAGCAAAGATGCCAATGGCAGAGGAGATGGTAGGAGGTATGGAGGCAGGGGAAGCCCGGGGGAGGAGCGGGGAGAAAGGGAGGAGGGAGGGAAGGGGGAGAGAAGGGAGAGAGGGTGCCCATAGAAACAAACACAGGAAGAGGGAGGGAGGATCAAAGTTGGTAGGAGGGGTAGATGGAGGGGGGAGGGCATCATCAGGGAGGGGAAGCTGGCGGAAGCCACCTTGGGAGAGGGTATGGAGAGATGGAGAGCAGGTGGGACGTGGAAATACAGACCCGGCAGTGGACGGGGGTGGGAGAGGATGTGAGAGACAAGTGGGTGAGGGGGATCTAGTTTACAGGAGGTGTAGAGGATCCGTATCCGTTCGAGGAAAAGGAGGAGGTGGGGGAACGGGATAAGGTCGTACAGGATCCGCGTGGGGGAGGGGAGATGGATGTGATAGATGAGGCGAAGAGCATGGCGCTCGAGGATTTGAAGGGATTTGTAGAAGGTAGGACGGGCGGAGATCCAGGCAGGGTGGGCGTAGCAGAGGATATGGCAGGTGAGGGATTTATAGGTGTGGAGGAAGGTGAAGGGGTCAGACCCCATGTACGGCCAGAAAGGAGTTTCAGGAGACGGAGTTGGGAGTGTGCCTTGGCTTGGATTGTCCGGAGATGGGGAGTCCAGGAGAGGCGACGGTCAAGGTTGACGCCAAGGTACTTAAGGGTGGGGGTGAGGGTGATAGGACGGCCATAGATGGTGACATAGAAGTCAAGGAGGCGGAAGGAACAGGTGGTTTTGCCTACAATGATCGCCTGGGTTTTGGAAGGATTGACCTTAAGCAACCACTGGTTGCACCAAGTGGTGAACCGGTCAAGATGGGATTGGAGTAGGTGTTGGGAGCGCTGCAGGGTGGGGGTGAGGGCAAGGAAGGCGGTGTCATCGGCGCACTGGAGAAGGTTGATGGGGGTGAAGGCGGCGGCATGTCCGCCGAATACAAAAGGTACAGAATAGGGGAGAGGATGGAACCTTGGGGCACACCGGCAGAGGGGAAGAAGGTGTAGGAATCCGTGTTATGGATGGTGACGTAGGAAGGCCGTTGGGAAAGAAAGGATCCGATCAGACGGACGTAGTTGACAGGAAGGCTGAAGGTTTGCAGCTTGTACTCGCCGACCGCTGGCCACGCACACAAACTGTCCAACGGAAGGAGATTGAAGCGGGAACGACGGCCGGTTGGTCGTCTCATTGGGTGACATGTATTTGGTCTTTTGACCGTTCCTGGGCCTCGTCAGTTGGTCATCTTGCCGGAAGTGGGTCGGTTCCTTCCTCGTGCAGAGATGTCGGGTGCCCAATGGGCAAGTATTCCTACTGTATGGTTGGGTCCGAACCAGTGTGCCCGGGTCGCCGTGTCTCCAAGTTCCGAACGGACACCAAGTCTGGATGGAGCTGCAGTGAATTCCAGACAGCCATGTCTCGCCCGACCATTGCCGACACACATAACTTGAGTGGGGACGACCTTGGTTGGTCGTTCGGTCGGTCGTCTCATCGGACGACGTGTGTTTGCTCCCCGACCGCTTATGCAAACTTGTGTGTCGACTTGTCATTTCTCCTTGTTGTTCCACGGTGATTGGTTTTAGGATTGTAGAGTTCTTGGTGCAAGCGTTTACGTGGAACCGTCTATAGCTTCTGTGATTTCCACTGAGCAGATCAATGCTGTCTGCGTACTGGAATAGCCAGTCGGTCGGTTGCAACCGAGAATAGCGTCTGTAGTTTCCTCGCCGTTTTGATGCTGTCCAGCATGGCGTGTAGTTCTACAGCCTTGTCGTTTTTCATATTTTTCAGTGGTTGTTGTGCCTTGGCTGTATCTCGATGCCCATATTTGAAGACGTAGTGTTGCAGGTATCTTCGCCCTCACTGACATATTCAGTTGACGTGCCGTTGGTCGGCGGTTGGGAATTGATTAGGTTGTTGGTCGGTCCTACAGCCGTCCCTGGGTCGGGTTGCCATCCGTTTATTCAGTATTACGCTTGGCTGCCTGTCTCACCTAAACTTATGTTAGAGTTACTTCCGCAGCTCGACCCTTCGAGTACTTCTGAGCACCGCTGCTCTGTTGTTTTGGATTGTGATTTTCTTTTAGTCTCAAATACTGTGCGGGTATTAATTTAGTTTGTTTTAATGTTCAGTATGCGGCCTTCAGCCGAACTTCTACGTAAAATATTTCAACATAAGGCCTTCAGCTGTCGTAAATTAAAATTTGAATAATCCTTTGTTAAAAACCTTGAGAATTTTCCTGTGTCTAATTTTGTTATCCAGGCCTTAAGCCTTGAGTGGTTCTATGTTCAGTATGCGGCCTTCAGCCGACCTTTATGTGAAATATTTTAAGATCTGACCTTCAGCCGAGTATTTATGTAAAAGTTTGGTAACTAAGGCCTTCAGCCATGTGTATTCGTTAAGATATTTTTAATAACTTGTATTAGTGCCTTGATCCACGCAAGTTCAAAAAATGTTCAAATGTGTGTGAAATCTTATGGGACTTAACTGCTAAGGTCATCAGTCCCTAAGCTTACACACTACTTAACCTAAATTATCCTAAGGACAAACACACACACACCCATGCCCGAGGGAGGACTCGAACCTCCGCCGGGACCAGCCGCACAGTCCATGACTGCAGCGCCTCAGGCTGCTCGGCTAATCCCGTGCGGCCTCTGATTAAGTGTTTGTAGCAAATAAAGGTTGTGTGTTTCTGCAACTAACAGTAACTGATCTTGGCCCCTTTTCACAACTATAATCCTGATTCGCTCTGTCCTGCGAAAACCAAGATGTCACAGAGTATTTGGTGATGACTTTTTGATTTGTGTGGTGCTCGCCACCATGGTTATCAGCGCCTGTGCAAATTCCCATTCCTTACACTGTTGAGTCTCGCCATGTTCCTGAATGATGACAGAATGACGAGGACAACAGAAACAACCAGTCACCAGGTGGAGAAAATCTTCACCCGGCCGGGAATCGAATCCAGGACTCCGTGATCCAGTGGCAGCAACGCTAGCCATTAGGCCAGGAGCTGCGGACTCGAGCAGCGTACTGGGTAGTGGGCACGACGCGTGCACGCCACGTGGTAGCGACAACATGGGAGAAGCGCCAACTGTCAAATAGGGGAGTATCAGTTTTGACAGCGTGGGGCCCACGAGAAATATGGGCCCTGCAACGAACTTGTGACGTCACACTAGTCGCCTGGCCCGCAACACAATACGAGGTGTGGCTAGAAAAAAACCGGACTAGTACTGGTGAAACAATAAAACGAATGCAATAAGGCTGAAAGTCGCGTGGCCTGTCACGTGACTCTCGCTCCGCCTACTGCTCGAGTTTCATCTGCCTCCTGCACTCAGTCTGCCCGTGGCGTCTGTTTTAAGTAGTTGACGTTTTGTCTGTGCGTCGGAAAATGTTGAGTGTACAGAAAGAACAGCGTGTTAACATCAAATTTTGTTTCAAACTAGGAAAATCTGCAAGTGAAACGTTTGTAATGTTACAACAAGTGTACGGCGATGATTGTTTATCGCGAACACAAGTGTTTGAGTGGTTTAAACGATTTAAAGGTGGCCGCGAAGACACCAGTGATGACACTCGCACTGGCAGACCATTGTCAGCAAAAACTGATGCAAACATTGAAAAAATCGGTAAACTTGTTCGACAAGATCGCCGTTTAACAATCAGAGCAGTGTCTGAGTTAATAGGAGTTGACAAGGAAAGTGTCGAACAAGTTTACCGATTTTTTCAATGTTTGCATCAGTTTTTGCTGACAATGGTCTGCCAGTGCGAGTTTCATCACTGGTGTCTTCGCGGCCATCTTTAAATCGTTTAAACCACTCAAACACTTGTGTTCGCGATAAACAATCATCGCCGTACACTTGTTGTAACATTACAAACGTTTCACTTGCAGATTTTCCTAGTTTGAAACAAAATTTGATGTAAACACGCTGTTCTTTCTGTGCACTCAACATTTTCCGACGCACAGACAAAACGTCAACTACTTAAAACAGACGCCACGGGCAGACTGAGTGCAGGAGGCAGATAAAACTCGAGCAGTAGGCGGAGCGAGAGTCACGTGACAGGCCACGCGACTTTAAGCCTTATTGCATTCGTTTTATTGTTTCACCAGTACTAGTCCGGTTTTTTTCTAGCCACACCTCGTACAGATGCTCAGCTTCGGGGAGGGCTCGCAGGAAATCAATGTCACTGAAGGTCTTAACTTCGTCGTCTGCTGTCGAGAGCTAGCATGTACTGGGTGACAATTGTTCAAGTATATGGGTAAAAACATAAATTAGTTACAAACTATGGCGTGCACACACTTTATTCAACATGTAAACGTCACTGCAGGTGTTCAGGTTTACTTTATGAGATGTTCGATATGGCTGCCATCTTTTGGCGCAGACGAATAGCAAAATTCTGTACGACCCGCTGAAGTGTCATAACATCAATGATGTTGATGACCTCCAGAATACCTGTTTTCTGCTTAGCAATGGTTTTGGGGTTATTGCTGTCCACCTCGCCTTTAATAGAGCCCCACAAAAAGGAGTCGTATGTGTTCATATCCGGAGAATATCGCGGTCTATCTAGGCCCATTTCAGTGGCCTCTGGGTTCCCCAGAGCCAGAATGCGGTCCCCAAATCGCTCCTCCATCGAAATGAAAGTGGGCTTCGTCGCTAATTCCCATCATGCCCCGCGGTCAACCGTGCAGTTTGGAAGTCCTAGCACAAACCATTCAGAAGTTATGACAATTTTGTTTCACATAGTTCAATAATTGCCACCCTGTAATACAAAACTGTATTGTTACACTCTTCTGAAGTAATAACTGTCTCCCTTCCAGAGACAACACGCAGTATCAATCAAGTGCTGTGACACAATGGGAGACCCTCGGCTCTCGTTGGCCCCGTGCCAACCGTACCCTCTAGTAGCACGAATGACGAGTCGGCATTGTATAATACCGACAGTGTCTTGGCATTTCAAATCGCAGAGCGATGAATTTCATCTTTTTACACAAAAAAGATGGTTATGTTGAACAAAATTTTTAGTGTTGACACTGAATTCTGTCAGTACATCTACATTTATACTCCGCAAGCCACCCAACGGTGTGTGGCGGAGGGCACTTTACGTGCCACTGTCATTACCTCCCTTTCCTGTTCCAGTCGTGTATGGTTCGCGGGAAGAACGACTGACGCAAAGCCTCCGTGCGCGCTCGAATCTCTCTAATTTTACATTCGTGATCTCCTCGGGAGGTATAAGTAGGGGAAAGCAATATATTCGATACCTCATTCAGAAACGCACCCTCTCGAAACTTGGACAGCAAGCTACACCGCGATGCAGAGCGCCTCTCTTGCAGAGTCTGCCACTTGAGTTTGCGAAACATCTCCGTAACGCTATCACGCTTACCAGATAACCCTGTGACGAAATGCGCCGCTCTTCTTTAGATCTTCTCTATCTCCTCCATCAACCTGGCCTGGTACGGATCCCACACTGATAAGCAATACTCAAGTATAGGTCGAACAAGTGTTTTGTAACAATTAATTTTGTATGATCATTCCACTTCAGATCGTTCCGCACGCATACTCCCAGATATTTTACAGAAGTAACTGCTACCAGTGTTTGTTCCGCTATCATATGACCATACAATAAAGGATCCTTCTCTCTATGTATTCGCAATACATTACATTTGTCTATGTTAAGGGTCAGTTGCCACTCCCTGCACCAAGTGCCTATCCGCTGCAGATCTTCCTGCATTTCGCTACAGTTTTCTAATGCTGCAACTTCTCTGTATACTACAGCATCATCCGCGAAAAGCCGCATGGAACTTCCGACACTATCTACCAGGTCATTTATATATATTGTGAAAAGCAATGGTCCCATAACACTCCCCTGTGGCACACCAGAGGTTACTTTAACGTCTGTAGACGTCTCTCCATTGAGAACAACACGCTGTGTTCTGTTTGCTAAAAACTCTTCAATCCAGTCACACAGCTGGTCTCATATTCCGTAGGCTCTTACTTTGTTTATCAGGCGACTGTGCGGAACTGTATCGAACGCCTTCCGGAAGTCGAGGAAAATGGCATCTACCTGGGAGCCTGTATCTAATATTTTCGGGGTCTCATGAACAAATAAAGCGAGATGGGTCTCACACGATCGCTGTTTCCGGAATCCATGTTGATTCCTACAGAGTAGATTCTGGGTTTCGAGAAATGACACGATACGCGAGCAGAAAACATGTTTTAAAATTCTACAACAGATCTGCTCGACGACCCTTCTTGAAGACCGGGACTACCTGTGCTCTTTCCCAATAATTTGGAACCTTCCGTTCCTCTAGAGACTTGCGGCATACAGCATTAAGTTCAATTTTTAGAGAATACATAAGTCGAAAGTGGCAAGGACCTGACCAAGTACAAAACTCAAAGCGAAGTCATATAGTTTCACTAATTTTGCCAAGGTCTTAGAGCCATTTCACGAATGGCGATTTAATAAAACAGTACTGGGAAGTTGCAGCAGTAATATTTCCGTCTCCATCAGATCACATTCGCATCTTGCCGTTATCAGACATGACAACCATACGACAATGTTCTGAGCAGCTTGTAAAATCTGATTAAAGAGTCTGCTGCATATTCTTTAGCCCCCTGTGAAACTGTAGGTAACTCAGCTGGATGTAACATTCTTAGCGGCATTGAAGATAATGTAGAAAACGTTGGTTTCTTGCGGAGAATTATTCGTTTATGTTTCTGAAAAAGGAGCCTCAGTCATTTTGGGACATAAATCGGAATTTTTAGCGCAACTGAAAGGGAAATGAAAACCATTTCACTATGCAATACCCGCAGATGTTGTTGTTGTAGTGGTCTTCAGTCCTGAGACTGGTTTGATGCAGCTCTCGATGCTACTCTATCCTGTGCAAGCTTCTTCATCTCCCAGTACCTACTGCAGCCTACGTCCCTCTCAATCTGCTTAGTGTATTCATCTCTTGGTCGCCTCTACGATTTTTCCCTCCACGCTGCCCTCCAATACTAAATTGGTGATCCTTTGCTGCCTCAGAACATGTCCTACCAACCGGTCCCTTGTTCTAGTCAAGTTGTGCCACAAGCTTCTCTTCTCCCCAATCCTATTCAACACCTCATTAGTTATGTGATCTACCCATCTAATCTTTAGCATTCTTCTGTAGCACCACATTTCTATATACTCCTTCCACCTTTCTGCTTTCCCTTCTTTGCTTAGAACTGGGTTTCCATCTGAGCTCTTGATATTCATACAAGACGTTCTCTTTTCTCCAAAGGACTTCTTAATTTTCCTGTAGGCAGTATATATCATACCTCTAGTGAGAGAAGCCTCTACATCCTTACATTTGTCCTCTAGCCATCCCTGCTTAGCCATTTTGCACTTCCTGGCGATCTCATTTTTGAGACGTTTGTATTCCTTTTTGCCTGCTTCATTGACTGCATTCTTATATTGTCTCCTTTCATCAGTTAAATTCAGTATCTCTTCTGTTACCCAAGGATTTCTATTAGCCCTTGTCTTTTTACCTACTTGGTCCTCTGCTGCCTTCACTACTTCATCCCTCAATGCTACCCATTCTTCTTCTACTGTATTTCTTTCCCCTATTCCTGTCAATAGTTCCTTTATGCTCTCCATGAAACTCTGTACAATCTCTGGTTTAGTCAGTTTATCCAGGTGCCATCTCCTTAAATTCCCACCTTTTTGCAGTTTCTTCAGTTTTAATCTACAGTTCATAACCAATAGATTGTGGTCAGAGTCCACATCTGGCCCTGGAAATGTCTTACAATTTAAAACCTGGTTCCTAAATCTCTGTCTTACCAATATATATTCTATCTGAAACCTGTCAGGTATACAACCTTCTTTTATCATTCTTGAATCAAGTGTTAGCTATGATTAAGTTGTGCTCTGTGCAAAATTCTACCAGGCGGCTTCCTCTTTCCTTTCTTACCCCCAATCCATATTCACCTACTACGTTTCCTTCTCTCCCTTTTCCCACTCTCGAATTCCAGTCACCCATGACTATTTAATTTTCGTCTCCCTTCACTATCTGAATAATTTCTTTTATCATACATTTCTTCAATTTCTTCATCTGCAGAGCTAGTTGGCATATAAACTTGTACTACTCTAGTAGGCGTGGGCTTCGTGTCTATCTCGGCCACAATAATTCGTTCACTATGCTGTTTGTAGTAGCTTACCCACACTCCTACTTTTTTATTCATTATTAAACCTACTCCTTCATTACCCCTATTTGATTTTGTATTTATTGCCCTGTATTCGCCTGACCAAAAGTATTGTTCCTCCTGCCAGTGAACTTCACCAACTCCCTCTATATGCAACTTTAACCTATCAATTTCCCTTTTTAAATTTTCTAACCTACGAGCCCGATTAAGGGATCTGACATTCCACGCTCCGATCCGTAGAACGCCAGTTTTCTTTCTCCTGATAGCGACGTCCTCTTGAGTAGCCCCCGCCCGGAGATCCGAATGGGGCACTATTTTACCTCCGGAATATTTTACCCAAGAGGACGCCATCATCTTTTAACCATACAGTAAGGCTGCATGCCCTCGGGAAAAATTACGGCTGTAGTTTCCACTTGCTTTCAGCCGTTCGCAGTACCAGCACAGCAAGGCCGTTTTGGTTAGTGTTACAAGGCCAGATCAGTCAATCATCCAGTCTGTTGCCCCTGCAACTACTGAAAAGGCTGCTGGCCCTCTTCAGGAACCACACATTAGTCTGGCCTCTCAACAGATACCCCTCCGTTGTGGTTGTACCTACGCTACGGCTATCTGTATCGCTGAGGCACGCAAGCCTCCCAACCAACGGCAAAGTCCATGGTTCATGGGGCCAGATATGCAGCTAGAAATAAGTGATCCTCACTGCAGCAGGGAGTATAATGAATTCCAGATTTTTCCAAGTATTCCCCTCAGGATCGGTTTCCTCGTTTGCACAAGTCTATCGACTATCAGAAGTAGACTACGGAACTTTTCCTAGTAGCTTTGGTCAGTTAAGATCATACACGCGTTCCCTGTACGTTAGGTGATTTGCACACATAGGGTGTTACCTTCTTTCGATCGCTTTATTTTCGTATGCGATCAGTGTTTTTTAGATTCCTCTAGAAACCGGAATCAGTGAACCATCTATAAACAAAGGATATATAAAGGGCTGCGTAACCTATGGAACGTTTGTCTCCTACACAGTTATCCTCCTGTATTACTTAAACATAAACGGCATTTATACCAACAATGAAATTGAGCATGTTTAACTCTGGTTTTATTCGAAAATTATTGATTTGTAACGTGAAGCAGAGGAATGTTATAGCAAAAATAAAAATAAACCAATACAGCTTTATGAAGTAGCGCTAGAATATATAAGCTTCTAAAAAAAGGTTAAATTAAAAAAAATGAAAAAATATATGAAACATAGCTTCAGTACTTCGAGTATATATAAATATGTTTCTGTTATTCATCAACAACCTTCGCACTTATCAGTAATAATACAAAACTCTTGCCTTTGATCATTATAAATAACGTTCTATCGAGTACAAAATAGCAACAATAATTAAATATATGTGGAAGTCGTTGATATGGTGATGGAAAAACAGACGAGTCACAGTGGACGAAATCGCCAATACTTCACATATCGGTTACGGTTTGAAACGTCCCCTAGCGAACAATTTATACAGGACTGTGCTTATACTGACACACAATATTTTTTAGCGCAACGCAATCTGACTTTCAAAATTCCCTACAAAAGAATGGCCCTGACTAACATTAAACTATACCTTTCACAAATCACTTACCTCACAAAAATCTTCGCTGCTCAAGCTACTGCAATACAGCGAGCGCCACTACTGCCAGCTAAATAAAAGATTGAAACTATGGAAGGCACTAACTACTGATAGGCATAGTTAGCAAATGAAAGATATTAATAGAGAACAAACAATGTATTTACCTTGATATCATCATATATATAGCAGTTCATGACAAATTACAAAACTCCGCCATCTCTCTCCCCACATCCACCACTGCTGGCGGCTCACCTCCAACTGCGCAACGCTACGCGCTGTTCACAGCCAGCTGCCTAACACTACAATGGCGAGTATTACAACAATGAAAAGCAGCCACAGACAGCACACAGCACAGCCAGTGATTTTTATACAGAGGTGGCGCTACCAATAAAAAAACCTAAACAGCCTACTTACATAGCCCCCATGCTCCCCACAAAAAAATTTTACAAATTTTGTTGGGCACTGGCCAATACATATTTGTTAAAATTTTTTTCACAATTACAATAACAAAGAAATCAAATGCACACACTTATTGATACAATGTTGGTCAAAAGCTAAAATTTTCTCACAGTCCATAAAGACAGTCCTGATCGTTCATGACGGTAAAATAGCAGTGTTTTTCTCAAAGTCTGAGCAGTAAAAGAAAATGCACACAGAAGTAGTGGATTTCCATGCAGTCTTGAAGAAGTAGTGTCCTTCCAACGGAAAGACAGTGCTGACTCTTGACATGCTGACAGGTAATGGGCCACAACAGAGCAAACCCACAGCGGAGTCAATCGAAGTTTTGAAGAATATCGTTTGGTAGGTCATCACAGAGCAGACCAACTGTAGTCCTGGTAGAGATTACGGTATTGGTGGGCCACCAGAGGCGCAGACCCACTGCAGTCCTTCTAGAAATAATGGTACTGGTGGATCATCAAAGGTATAGACCCACTGTAGTCCTTGTAGAGATGGCCAGCAGCCATCTGCTGCGACTATCAGGTGCACAATCACCATTGAAGAGTCTTGCGGATAATGTAGCAAGTCCATAACCACCACTTGTGCACTCACAAAGTTTTTGGAATTGTCTTTAGAACCAGCAATACTGTTATCCAGTCCCTTGCTGAATTATTAACACACGTGTAAACACTAACAGTCCCTACTTCTCACATATTGTCCATATACTATGATCAACAGAAGCGTGTGCAGTGAAATGATACTTAATTTGAAGAACTGGTGTCAATTACAATATTATAACATGAGAGTACAATTACAAAGGTCCAAAATACATCATTAAAGAACATAACAATACAGATAACAATTGTAGTACAGGCTTTACAACACAATAGAAATAAACATATACATCAATGTTACAGGAATTATGACATGAGTACATACATAAAAGATCAGAATAGCTTTTGAAACATCAACTTTACACATGAGCATTAAAACAGAACATAATAAATAATGTCTAAGCATATTTACAAGTTAAATAACATATTATTAATACCAATTATATTTGAGGATAACAGTATTCCTCATCATAGTGAATGTACCTGAGTATTAGAAGAAAAAAATTCTATGAAACTACACAAAGACAGGAAGAAAACAAATACACAAGGGTACACAAACACATAGTGGGATAACACAATGGAAAGGACAGGGTTCGTTTTCAGTGTAACTTTTGGTACTGCAGTCCAACCCAAAACTTCATTCCATAGATCTTTCGTCTTATTTCAACCTTTGCTTCCACCAAAAAAATCCTATCCAAGCATGCTTTCTGTATTTATTTCACATATTTCTTAACTCATTATTTATTTCCAAGAAAATCCTACCTATATCTGTTGTCCCTAAACCCTACTTTTTTTGGTTCATATCCTCTTTCAAAATACCCCCCTTTTTTTTTTTTTTTTGGCCAAAGCATTTTCTTTAAGCTTCTCAATGCATTTCTTCCAATCCATCATAGTTAGTTTCTTATATAGTCTACCCCCTCTTAAGCTAACTTAAATCTACTGAGCTCAGATGCTAAACTAAGGGACGAGGCAATGCAGCATCACATAAAACAATTAATATAAACAGCAATGAAAAAAACGCAGATTTGCGAAGCAAGCAGCATTAAGAAATTAGCAAAGCAATTGTAATATTACAACTAATCTAAGGCACTGTGCAGCAACAATAAAAATAAATCATTAGTAAAACTGGCTTAACAGAATAATACAAAGTCAAATTCAATAATACTATGCCTGGCAAACAGCAGCAACTTATACCTAAACATGACATAGCTCAAGCAGAAAAAATATTACAGTAAAAATGGCCATGTTTAAAACTTACGTCACATCTTAACACTAGAGTGATGCATCACAAAAACTTACTCTACGAAAAAAAATTACCAAGTAGTTGAAAAGAAAATTATGTATGCAGTTCCTGTTATTAGTCCCTTCTTATTGTTCTTTCCATTCCAAGAGCTCCTTTTTCGAAGAATGTGGGTCATAAAATAATTATTTAATAGATCTGTTGACAGAAAGTGTTCACATTAGCAAATGAATTTTTTTTTTATAAAACCCATGCTGCAACACAGCTGGAAACTAGATATCAAATGAAATAAGCAACTATGTACAAAGCAAAGCATAAGAACATCGTTCAATAGCCATGTGGCATTTCATAAGTAGTAAAAAAATATCTCATCTAGAAAGACAGTAGTCATAATCAGGTGTGTAGACAAACTATTTTTTGTCATTTCATTAGGCATTTCAGTAAATATCAGAAAGTACGATATGTTTCCAAGTAATGAGCGTGTCGCATTTGCGATGCTTTCTACAAAGGAACGTCAATAGCGAGGATAATGGCCTCCCCTTTTTTTTTTCTTCTCCTCCACCTGCGCCACACACTAATGGCTTTTTCTCAAGGCGGCTGGCACACCTGGCCGCTCACAACGAATTACTTCACGGTCACTTACCTTTCTTAACGAAATATTTACGACAGCAGTTTTCGCTACAGCGACAGTCTCATATAAAAATTTCATAGGTCAAGAATTTGCGTTACAAATCTGTAGAAACAAAATCGTATGAATATAACAGTGTCCGAAAAATTTTCGTAGGCATTGTGGTACATTCACACATTTACACACATTTCATAATTCTAAAAGTACGATTCTTGGTTTCCAACATCCTTTTTCCCTAACCACTACTCATTATTCCTTACTTTATTACACATATACATATTCGTCGACACGTCTTCAATATTTCATCTTAGAAATCCGTAGCATAATCAAATTCCTCATATACGGTAGCATCATCTTATTGATCATAAACATATCTCAACAGCATAATACACATCGTCGTCATAAAAATAACATCATAACACCTCAGTCAAATCTCTCAATCGTCGTAGCTTTCTGCAATAATATCAAAACCTAAAAAAAAATTCTCTGCTCATTTCAATGGTGTCGTCTACCTCAAACGTACTTCAAAAATTATGATCCCATACCAAATACATCATTCAAAGCTCTCATAGTACCACAATGGTTCCGAAAAAATATGAACAGTTCACAAAGTACAGACAAAATACAGTTTCATAAGTGTGAAGTTATCCAACTGTGTAATTGCGTAAACATGTGTCACTGATGCAGTAAAATAAATGTTTGTTTCTTTGTTAAATAATCGGATAGCTGTGTAATTTATGTGTTAGAGAAATATGGTACCGATGTGTAAAGTTGTATAAGCAAATACCATATTAGCTAGGGTTCCTTGTGGTTGCCACACAAATGGTACACAAAGTAAGCGTGTACCCCCCTGAGGATAAATGTAATTATACCCTCCGGTGTTACAAATTACAGCAATGGAATGAAATGTATCACGGAAACCTTTCTTTGCAATTCAAAAATCTTTAAAAATAAATGTTTTAAGTATAAATTAATCACTCAATTACGTGTCCTGTAGCGCTAAACTGTGCGTCATGTTGTAACATAATCTCTGTGGAAGTGTCATAGTTATCGTCCTCCGAAAGATAAGTTCTGCAGAAGTCAATGTACTTACCTCATGATACACAAAAGTGAAATGCTTTGCGTATAGGTATCTTAGTTATTACGCTTATTGTTGTGATGAAGAAAGTACTGTACTGTAACATATTGTTGTGCCACGAAAAAGGCTGTCTCATTGTTGCTATACCACAAAAGTTACTACTAAAACCTGTTTTACTTTCCAGAAGAATTCAGAAAAACTGTGCAGATATGAAACAGATACACTGCAAAAGCAACATTGTAAATTGTCACTCATTAGTAGCGTCGTGATAAAACCGTGTAGCTGTCACATAAACTAACCTGTGTGTCACCTGGTATCTCTCAGAAAGCACCTTGAATCCATAATGTATTTGCAAGTAAACCAACATGTTGCATTAAAAAAAAGCAGATTATCTTTCAATAAACGGTTTTACATGTGAAATGTGGTGTAAACCTTTACTCTTCCTAGTACGCAGAGTTTCAACTTCAACGCAATTATCATGTGGTATACGTCGGATTCTGTAGGGTCCATTGTAAACTAGAAAGAATTTGTGACTCAAGTGTTTCTTCTTATGTGACAATGAATGAGCTTTAATGAGAACTTTCTGACCAATATATAATTTCTTTACATTTGCTTTACCGTGTAGTTTTCTCCTTTTGTCTGCTGCAGATTTTATATTTTTAATAGCCAAATCAATTATGTCTTTGTGTCGAAGTTTCCGTGTATTCGGGAAAGGTACAAGCTCTCTGATTCTGTTCGGTGGTTTTTCATTCTTCAGTACAAGAGTAGGTGGTAAAGCAGTGGAGTCATGAGGCATTTCATTCAGCACGTTTTGAAATAAGTGTAAATATCTGTCCCAATGCTGATGCTTTCTGTGACAATAAAGTCTGCAAAGCTTATTGATTTCTTTCATAATCCGTTCGGATGGGTTACAATGTGGTGAGTACAATGAAATAAAAACAGGTTTGATTTTATGGTTGCGAAGCATGAGAGACCAAACAGCAGATCTGAATTGCGGTCCGTTATCTGAAACGACTTTACTAACTTGTCCAACTTCACGTAAGAAATTTTTAACAAAGGCGTTGGATACAGACCGTCCAGTGGCTTTACGTAACGGTGTGAAAGAAACAAATTTTGAAGTAAGTTCAACAGCGACTAGAACGTACGAAAATCCATTAGATGTTCTGACAAGCGGTCCCAAGAGATCAACAGCAGCAAATTCTTTTAATTTAGAAGGAATTATAGGAAACAACGGAGCACGATGGGAGATAGTAGATGGTTTCGCCTTTTGACAGAGTTTACAAATAGACAAGACTCTTCGAATTCTCTTTTCCATATTGTTAAAATAACAAGTCGTTCGAAGAATATGATAACATTTTCGTGGGCCAAAATGTGCGTAGCTGAAATGAATGTACCAAATGAGCTTATTAACAAAATCGTCAGGGATGCAAAGTACCCATAGCTTGTCATCAACAGTGCAGCGTTTGAACAGTATGTTGTTTCTAACCAGATAATAATGCCGAATCTGTGTGTGTGTCTTTTCATGCCATTTGCTTTTGATGTCTTTCCAAATCGGATCTTTATCTTGTTCATGAGCAATGTCCTTTAAAGATGTGGTGATGAAGTTTTCAAAGGCGACTTTCTGAATGTAAAGAATACTGAAATTTTTCTCGAGGTTGCCTTCTGTGTTACTTTTCTCAAGCCCAGCCGGTGCGCGTGACAGCGCGTCCGCAACAATGTTCTCCTTGCCGGGAATGTAGACTATTGTGAAGCGGAATTCTTGCAGAAACAATGCCCAACGTTTTAACCTGTCATGATTTAATTTTGAAGACATAAGAAATTGTAATGCACGATGATCACTGTATACTTTTACGTGCTTACCAGAAAGAAAGAAACGGAATTTGTTAAATGCCCAAACGATAGCTAAAGCTTCTAATTCAGTAACGGAATAATTTTTTTCAGATTTCGTTAGCACTCGGCTAGCAAAAGCAATGGTTTTCTGAACAGTAGTGTCATTTTCTATGGCTTCTTGAAATAAATGGGCACCAAGTCCGACTTTAGAAGAATCCGTGCTAAGGCAGAAATCTTGTGACAGATCTGGATGAGCTAGTATTGGCGCGTTAAGTAGAGATTCTTTCAAAGAATTGAATTCCAACTGTGCTTGTTCGTCCCAGTTCCAAATAGTATTTTTTCCAGTGAGAGAACAAAGTTTTGGTGTAACAAGAATTTGCATATTCAGAAAAAGACGGTAAAAATTTACGAGACCTAGAAAACTGCGGACTTGTCTTTTTGTGGATGGAACTGGAATGGCTCTGATTGCTTCTAACTTTTCAGGATCCGGCTGAATGCCTTCAGAAGAAATAATATGTCCCAAAAACCTCACCTTTGACCTACCGAATTCAGACTTTTCCAAGTTAACTGTAATTCCAGATTCTGCAAAAATACGTAACAAACTGTTGAGGATGCGATTATGTTGTTCCCATGAAGCTTCTGCTATTAGAATATCGTCCACATATAAGGTGATGTGACGTTTTAAGAACTCAGGTAATATGGAATTTAGCCCGCGAATGAATGCTGCTGAAGAAATGTTCAAACCAAAAGGAAGTTTCCGAAACTGATAACAAACGCCGAAACAAAGGAAAGCTGTGTATTTTCTACATTCTGGATGAAGTTCGATCTGATAAAAGCTGGATCTGAGATCAATGGAAGACAACACGTTTACACCATTGAAATTTTGAAGAAGTTCTTCCAACGTTTGCGGCCTGTCTGTTTCAGGAATAATGGTAGTATTAATTTGTCTCGAATCTAAGACAAGCCTGATTGATCCATTTTTCTTCTCAACAACATGTAATGGATTGTTGTATGAGCTTACTGCAGGCTCAATAATGCCCTCGTCAAGCATAGATTGTATTTCTGTTCTAACACGGTCCCTATAATGCGCCGGAATTACGTATGGTCTAACACAAAATTTAGTATGCTCACGAACACGAAATTGGTATTGAAATCCCTTGATTGTTCCTGTTTTGTGAGTAAAAACTGTGGAATGTGCTTGTAAAATCTCAAAAAGGTCTTGCCTATCATTGTCATTACAATTTTCAATAGTTTGAATTTTATTCTGAATTAACTCATTAGTATCAAATGCGCCGTCGATATCACCCCTGTCAGTACTTGCAGAGTGATTGTTAGTGTCAAGTTCCGTCGAAAATTCAGAACTGTTGTCTAACAGGAGGTAAAGCCGATTAATTTCTTCGTCATGGTTTGAGAGCCAATCTTCAAAATTCAAAGCTACTGACTTACCTTCTTTTTCTAAACTTATTTCAGCATCGTGAAAGCTTAAGATTGCTTTGTATTTATTCAAAAAGTCTACTCCCAGTATAATTTCCGTCGACAATAATGGAACAATAAGAAAGTTCATAGAGAAGCTGTGGCTTTGACAAAAGAATTCTAAGTAGGTTTGTTGGCGTACATCTACACTTTTTCCAAAGATTGCACCTTGTAATTTAATCTTACGTAACGGAAGTGTGGGGCAATCGTTCGATTTGTTGCATTTGCTAAAAGCTGTTTCACTAATTACTGAAATGGGACTGCCAGAGTCAAGTACTGCCGTAAATTTTACGTCATTTACTGTAATGTGAATCACAGGATATGCAATGTTGTTATGTTTTACGTCGTGTGCTTGGAGTAAGATGTCCCTAATGTCTTCCATTTTTACGTAATTACTAACTACGGCAGCTGCGTCGTTAGTGTCATAAGAACGTTTTGTGGCTGCCAGCGGTGTGAGTCATTGCCTATTGTCTCTTTGTTGGCGCGCGTCGTCATTGGGGTTTGGAGACCTAACTTCTACAAATTCACCGTGACGGGAGGGCCCTGCCCTGTTTAAATCCCGCCAGTTCTGATGCAATTCAGGTCTGTCGTTACGATCACATCGTCTGTCGTCATGTTGGTAGTTCCTGTAGTTTCTTTCTTGTCGGTTAAGTGGTGGAGAATTTCTCCCTGAATCGTAACTGCGCGCTGGACCGTTGCGTCTCAAGTTATTCTGTCTCCCGTAATAATAATTGTTTTGGTTCCCATATTGCCTGTTTCTCTTATTGTCTCTGTGATAGTCATTACCGCGGAGAGGTGATCTTTCCCTGTAATTATTACTACTCTGCCAACGGTTGTCATACGGGTGGTGTCTGTTTCGGTCACGATTTGTGTTGTGAGAATAGCCTTGTCGCGTCCAGTTATTATTTCTTTCATCGCGGAATTGCGACAGATGTGATCTGTGATTGTTGTGCTCGTGCGTTCCGCGATTGTCAGTGTCAATTTCCAGTTCTTGTAAGAGTCCTTGAAATGCTTCAATGTCGTCTTTGTAACGTCCTGCCAAAATAATATGTCGTAAATGTTCAGGCAGTTTGATTAAGCAAATGCGGATGAGTTCTGAGGGGCTGTATGGGTTTGAAAGATACTGATTCTTGTGTAACATGTCTTCAAAATATTTCACAAGACTGGATAATTCAGATTGTTCGAAATGTTTCATCATTATGATGCTATGTTTTACTCGGTCTTGTGTAGCTTGAGACCAATATGCTGAGAGGAAGGCATGATAAAATTCTCCTTCGCTGTGGCAATCGTGAATGACCGATCGCATTCTTACAGCTGGTTCATTCTCTAAATAGCCACACATAAATTCTAATCTGTGTTCTAATGACCAGTTGGGAGGAAAACAATGAGAGAATTGATGGAGCCACGCTTGTGGATGAATGTCGTTGCCAGAATTCTTAAATGTTTTAAATTTGCGTGTAGTAATAAACAGCTTATAGTCAAAATCATCGTGTCGGCGAGTAGCATATCGGTCATTGTTACGTCGTGTCGGCGGTTCCATCTCAAAATCCAATGCGCCTTGCCAATTTCTTTCATAATTTCCGAAATGTCCTGTGTTATTATTTTGTGGTTGTTCCGTATTTCTATGTCCCTCTTCCCGTACTGGAGCGCGAGTGTCCTCTGAAGTATGTAATTCTTGTATTACCTGCGTCAACTGATCTTGTACTTCCCGGATTTCTCTTTTGTACTGTGTATTGATTTGATTTTGATTTTGTTTGAATTTTCTAATTTGTTCATACTCTTCTGTGTCAGTGAAGGCTACAGGTCTTGTGTCATTCAGATCATCATCTACCTTTGTAGATAAGTTAGTGACCTGATCCGAAAGTTCGGCTACTTTCTCCGATAGTGAACACATTTCCTCAGTGTGTTTTTCTGAACCAAGTTTCAGAGTGTCCATTTGTGTTGAAATCGAATCTACTGTGTCCTTCAAGTTTTCCTGAGTTTTTGCAAGTTGCGTAACCGAATCGTTAGATGCAACTGAGTCAAATTTAGCTTGCAAGGTCTCGTGATTTTCATGAACAGTAGTTTGCAGTTCTTTTATGGCTGCTTCGTGATTCTGTAGTGCATTTTCATGCCGCGAAAAAATAGGTTGAAAATGCTCACAAATTTGTGTTTTTACGTCGTTACAGACTTTTTGACATTTCGATTCAATGTGATGTAACTCATTAGTTAAATCCTCACGTGTTTGTTCAAGAGTGGTGTCTAACTTTTGAAGATTTTGTTCCATTGCGTCTAACTGTTGCTGTGTTTGTCTCTGGTGTTGTTCCATTGTGTCTAACTTTTGAAGATTTTGTCCCATTTGTTTCTGATTTTGTTCAAGCGTTGTGTCTAACTTTTGAAGATTTTGTCCCATTGCGTCTAACTGTTGCTGTGTTTGACTCTGATTTTGTTTCATTTGCTGCATTAATTGCAATAATAATGTGTTAGTGTCTGGAATCTGTTTCTCTACACTTTTCGGCAGTGCATTTGCACCGGCAACATTCACATTTTGACAAGCAGAAAATGTGTTTTGACTTATTTGAGAAAACGGTGATGACCCAAAACCTGAATCTACAGTATTTGCGAAATTGTGTCCTGTCATTTCGGATTCCTGGGGCGAGCTGTTGCCGACCGACCGATCGATAATGCTTCCCTGCTCACTAATTGTTTCACTGTCTACGCCATTGTTTGCCGCCCGCTCCATTTCCCTATGCACAGTTACCAAATTATTACTTTGAACATCAGTTAATTCATTACTCGGTGGCGCTAACACACTGCTTTCGTTTTCACTGCCATTTCGCAGTTTACTTTGGAGCCTAGTATTACGTTTTTCACACGCCATTATTGTCACAGTATTTCACACGACAACACAGAAAAACACAATTTGAAGAGCAAAAATAAGAGAACACATTAACATAACACTGAAAATAATATCTAGTTAATTGCAGCTGCGAAATACTTGGTGCAAATCTACATGCGTGCCACACCTGTTTTACTGTACAACAATGAAAGACTGCAACTACAAAGGAGATTCTCTCTACAATTACGCGCTAGCAATAAACAAAATCTACACTAATTACACAAACTACAAGAAAAAAAATCAGAAGATTCCAGTGAGGTATCCTAGGCTAAGGGTCGACATATGAAACGTCCCCTTTCGAACAATTTATACAGGACTGTGCTTATACTGACACACAATATTTTTTAGCGCAACGCAATCTGACTTTCAAAATTCCCTACAAAAGAATGGCCCTGACTAACATTAAACTATACCTTTCACAAATCACTTACCTCACAAAAATCTTCGCTGCTCAAGCTACTGCAATACAGCGAGCGCCACTACTGCCAGCTAAATAAAAGATTGAAACTATGGAAGGCACTAACTACTGATAGGGATAGTTAGCAAATGAAAGATATTAATAGAGAACAAACAATGTATTTACCTTGATATCATCATATATATAGCAGTTCATGACAAATTACAAAACTCCGCCATCTCTCTCCCCACATCCACCACTGCTGGCGGCTCACCTCCAACTGCGCAACGCTACGCGCTGTTCACAGCCAGCTGCCTAACACTACAATGGCGAGTATTACAACAATGAAAAGCAGCCACAGACTGCACACAGCACAGCCAGTGATTTTTATACAGAGGTGGCGTTACCAATAAAAAAACCTAAACAGCCTACTTACAGGTTCAGCGTATTCCATCTTACACGAGACGATAAATTTTCGGAAAGCATGTGCAAGGTGCGTACCGAAAGAATTGCCAGCGTAGCATAAGGCACCAAGGATAGACATCTCTTGTAACCGTTCGGCCCATTACGGTTTTGAGGAAGATGGATTTTTACAGCAAGTCGTTACTGTAGACGTAATAAAGGTTGCATCTGTGGTGTCACCGCCAGACACCACACTTGCTAGGTGGTAGCTTAAATCGGCCGCGGTCCATTAGTACATGTCGGACCCGCGTGTCGCCACTGTCAGGATCGCAGACCGAGCGCCACCACAAGGCAGGTCTCGAGAGACGTACTAGCACTCGCCCCAGTTGTACGGACGACATTGCTAGCGACTACACGTACGAAGCCTTTCTCTCAATTGCCGAGAGACAGTTAGAATAGCCTTCAGCTAAGTCTATGGCTATGACCTAGCAAGGCGCCATTAACCATATCTGGAGAGAGTCTCACTTATATTATCAAGAGCAATGTACAACAAGAAATTAAAGTTAAGTATACGAGAAGCTCCGTTCTTTTCTTTATAGCTTTCATCACGTATCCTGTTACAGACTTAACGCAAGACGGCGTGAGTTGACGCGTGCCCTTTCGGCTACTTCAGTGTGGCGTAGCTAGCTTGTTACGCCACAACAGCATCATCACGAACGGGAAAGTAAGGCTGGTTTGGAAACACCCATCGTCACCAGGAGTTTAACCGTCAACCATCAGCTGGTAAGATTATGCTGACACTGTTCTAGGACCTGGAAGGCGTGGTAGCCGTTAGTTTCATCCCAAGAGACGAAACTGTGGACAGTGAGAACCATTGAGATGTTTTGCGAAGTAAAAAGAAACCTGCAATCAGATCCATGTCGCGGAAAACTGCGATAAGGTGTCATCCTGCATCAAGATAAGGCTAGGCCACATTATGCCAAATGGACGGCGGAAACAATAAATGATTTGCGAACCGAATTGCTGGAACACTGACCACACAGTCCAGACCTGGGCCCGGGCGATTTCCATACGTTTGGAACATTGAAGGAAACACTAAGGTGAGGAAGATTCGCAACCGATGCAGAAGCCATTGATGTGGGGCAAAATTCGTTACAGATGCAATCAAAAAACTTTTTTTCCGACGGAATCAAAACACTTGTGAAACGATGGACAAAATGCGTTGAGGTGAGGGAGGTTATAGAGAAAAGTAATGTATGTTTCAGTTTTCTATCATTAGAATGAATATAAATATAATACAAATATAAATATAATAATTCCAATCCCAAAGAAAGCAGGTGTTGGCAGATGTGAAAATTACCGAACTATCAGTTTAATATGTCACAGCTGCAAAGTACTAACGCGAATTCTTTACAGACAAATGGAAAAACTGATAGAAGCCGACCTCGGGGAAGATCAGTTTGGATTCAGTAGAAATGTTGGAAGACGTGAGGCAATACTGACCCTACGACTTATTTTAGAAGAAAGATTAAGGAAAGGCAAACCTACGTTTCTAGCATTTGTAGACTTAGAGAAAGCTTTTGACAATGTTGATTGGAATACTCTCTTTCAACTTCTCTACGTGGCAGGAGTAAAATACAGGGAGCAAAAGGCTATTTACAATTTGTAAAGAAAGCAGATGGCAGTTATAAGAGTCGAGGGACATGAAAGGGAAGCAGTGGTTGGGAAGGGAGTGAGACAGGGTTGTAGCCTATCCCCGATGTTATTCAATCTGTATATTGAGCAAGCAATAAAGGAAACAAAAGAAAAATTCGGAGTAGATATTAAAATCCGTGCAGAAGAAATAAAAACTTTGAGGTTCGCCGATGACATTGTAATTCTGTCAGAGACAGCTAAGGACTTGCAAGAGCAGTTGAACGGAATGGACAGTGTCTTGAAAGGAGGGTATAAGATGAACATCAACAAAAGCAAAACAATGATAATGGAATATAGTCGAATTAAGTCGGGTGATGCTGAGGGAATTAGATTAGGAAATGAGACACTTAAAGTAGTAAAGTAGTTTAGCTATTTGGGGAGCAAAATAACTGATGATGGTCGAAGTAGAGAGGATATAAAATGTAGACTGGCAATGGCAAGGAAAGCGTTTCTGAAGAAGAGTAATTTGTTAACATCGAGTATAGATTTAAGTGTCAGGAAGTCGTTTCTGAAAGTATTTGTATGGAGTGTAGTCATGTATAGAAGTGAAACATAGACGATAAATAGTTTGGACAAGAAGAGAATAGAAGCTTTCGAAATGTGATGCTACAGAAGAATGCTGAAGATTAGATGGGTAGATCACATAACTAATGAGGAGGTATTGAATAGAATTGGGGAGAAGAGGAGTTTGTGGCACAACTTGACCAGAAGAAGGGATCTGTTGTTAGGACATGTTCTGAGACGTCGAGGGATCACCAATTTAGTATTGGAGGGCAGCGTGGAGGGTAAAAATCGTAGACGGAGACCAAGAGATGAATACACTAAGCAGATTCAGAAGGATGTAGGCTGCAGTAGGTACTGGGAGATGAAGAAGCTTGCACAGGATAGAGTAGCATGGAGAGCTGCATCAAACCAGTCTCAGGACTGAAGACAACAACAACAACAACAACAGTATAAATATTCCTTTTCTCAAAAGTCCCTTTACTCTGTGACTTCCCCTCATAAATTCTGATTTTAATACTGGATCCTTTATCTGTTCTATATCGACTCCTGTTTCTTTTTCTATCATGCCATCAGATAAGTCTTACCTTCATAGAGGCCTTCAGTGCATTCTTTCCACCTATCCGCGCTATCCTCTGCATTTAGCAATGGAATCCCCACAGCTCTCTTCATGTTACGACCCTTGCCTTTAATTTCCCCAAAGGGTTTATTCAGTTTTCTAGATGCTGAGAGTCCTTCCGACAATCATTTGTTTTTCGATTTCTTCACATTTTTCAAGCAGCCATTTCGCCTTAGCTTCCCTGCACTTCCTGTTTGTTTCATTCGTATGTGACTTTGTATTCCTGAATTTTCTGAACATTTTCGTACTTCCTTCTTTCATCGATCAACTGAAGCATTTCTTCTATTACCTATTGCTTGTTCACAGTTCTCTTATTTGTTCCTTTGTTTTTCTTCCCAACTTCCGTGATTGCCGTTTTTAGATATATCCACCCCACTTCAACTGAACAGCCTACTGAGCTATTCCTCGTCGCAGTTTCTATAGCCTCAGAGAACTTCAGGCGTCTCTTCATCCCTTAATACTTCTACATTCCACTTCTTTGCGTATTGGTTCTTCCCAAGTAGTGTCTTAGATTTCAGCCTACTGTTCTTCGTAACTAAACTGCGATCGGAGTCTACATCTGCTCATAGGTTCGCCAATATCTGGTTTCGGAATCTCTGTCTGACCTTAATATAACCTGACTGAAATCTTCTCATACCTTCCGGCCTTTTCCAAGTATACCTCCTCCTCTTGCTATTGTTGAATAGACTGTTCCTCTTACTAGCTGAAAATTATTGCAGAACTCAATTAACTTTTCCGCTCTCGCATACCTATTACCAAGCCCGTTTTCTTCCATAACCCTTTGATCTACTCCTTCCCCTACAACCGCATTCCAATCCTTCATAACTAGTAGGATTTCATTTCTCTCTATGTCTTGAATTACCCGTTCAATATCCTCATATACTTGCTCTACCTCATCGTCTTTTTCTGGCGACTTCGGCATGTATACCTGAACTGTCGTCGTCGGTGTTGATCTGCTGTCTATACTGGTGAGAACAAGCCTATCACTGAACTGTTCACTGAAACACACTCTCCGCACTACCTTCCTATTCATAACTAATCCTACTCCAGCTATACCACATTCTGCTGCTGTTGATATTACCCTACACTCAGATGACCAGAAATCTTTGCCTTCTTTCCATTTCACTTCACTTATCCCTACCACATCTAAACTGAGCCTTAGCATTTCCCTTTTCAGATTGAAAGTCACGAGCCCTTTCTTCTTATCTCGTGTTTTCCACTGAAAATCTCGTGCTTGTGCTATTGTTAACTTTACTATTACAGGGATCGCCTGAACTTTATTTTTTTTAATTGTTCCTGTGCGCAACAAATAGCTTACTTGGTCTTTCCGCTGCCACTGCTTGATCTGCTGCATTCCATTATTTAACAAAAACATAAAAAACCTATTATTCATGCTGAGTGCAATGCATGTTCTGTATGGCAGCTCCTCCTGTTGCTGCGGCTGCTGCTGCTTACTACAACTACATATAATTCAAGAGAAAGGGTTTGGTCAAATCTAAACTCGATAAATGATAACCCAAACACGTGATTCCCTTTTTTTTAAAAAAAAACTATATTTTGAAAGCGATTCTTTCTCCTTTAATTAACAAAATGCTAGAAGCTCTTTGAACATCGCTTCGTATGTAAATCTGCCCCAGTGGCATTAAAGCAATATTACAAATTAATCAAACTCTTGAGACAGACTGAATTACTTCTCAGTTAAATGCATAGTGAAACAATTCCCTGACAATTACAAAAGAAATCAATGACAAAAATCAATACTTAATCTATTCGCCTAACAATGGCTACCGTTAAGAATTCAACTCCTATCATTATCAGAATTACCGTCTGCTGCTACGCGCATACACAAACCCTTTCCTTTAAATTAATAAGCGCGCTGCAAATTATAAAAAATATCAACTCAATACCAAATCCTGTGTCGCTGCTGGCGGACACGGCAGTACGGCAGTTCGGCGATTCGTCATGGGGACATTTAGTCAGCGCGAGAGCGTTACGGAGATGCTGAACAAGCTCCAGTGGCGGACACTTCAAGAAAGGCGTTACGCAATACGGAGAGGTTTATTATCGAAATTACGAGAGAGCACATTCCGGGAAGAGATGGGTAACATATTACTACCGCCCACATATATCTCGCGTAATGATCACAACGAAAAGATCCGAGAAATTAGAGCAAATACGGAGACTTACAAGCAGTCGTTCTTCCCACGCACAATTCGTGAATGGAACAGGGAAGGGGGGATCAGATAGTGGTACAATAAGTACCCTCCGCCACACACCGTAAGGTGGCTCGCGGAGTATAGATGTAGATGTAGATGTAGAATACACGTGCGCACCACAGCAGGTGGGCCCCTACACTGGCTTCAAAAACTGCCACTAGTTAATCCGTGCGCTGCGAAGCGCGACAACAATATCTTAGATTCCAGAGCTTGTGTATGCGCGCTGTAGCCAACCTTTAAATCCTAAGAGAGTATTGCCAACGCTCAAGATTTTCTAGCTTCCCTGCCTTGTCAGACGTCCGGCATTCCACGCCACCACTCGCAGAACTTTATCCTTTCGTCGGTTATTCGATCTTTCTCTCGTGGTCACCCCCTCCTTGGCAGCCTCTTCCCGGCAATCCGAATGGGAGACTAGTCCTAATCTTTTGCCAATAGACGTTTTTTCAGTTACACGCCACATGTCCCATGGATACACATTACGTGTCTTTAATGCAGTGATCTCCATTGCCTTCTGCATCCTCATACCGTTGATCATTGCTGTCTCTCCCGCCTGTAGGGGTAGTTTCCCCTCTTACTAGCTGAAATTTATTGCAGAACTCAGCCACTGAAAGGGCAAGAGAGTGCCCTGAACCTCTGTCCCCTCTTCCTCCCATTTTGACAAGACCGTTGCAGAACAAGCGTGACTTCTTACGCCGGAGGTCATCGCCCACCAGTGCTGTATTAGCTCTAATTTCTGGAATTTTCTCATGTTACAGAAATGCAAGGAAAAAAATCTAGTATATATGTATATAGTTATTGCTAAAGTCACAGTATTTTCCGTCGGACTACAATTCTTTTATCTTGGCGGCTCGCGCATGCCCGCCCAGACGCGGGAGATTGCTGCGTTGCCAGTTGCAAACGACGCACGCGCCAAGAGAAGCAGCGCCATAGTATAGTATAGTTCGCAAACTTACGTTTACGGTGGAGCGCGCAGTTTATGAAGTAAAGCCACCACGGCCGCATTAACCCTTTCGCTGCTACAGAGACGTGCTCCCCGCATTTCGCGCTGTGCGCGATTTTGTCATCACTGCACTGCTCGCCTGTTTATATGATATTGCTTGAAATCTTCTCTGTGAAACTCATTCTGAGGTCCTGAAAATCATTAGACTCAACACCAGCAACAAACTCACCAACCATCAAATTATCGGTGCAACAGCTACGATATAAATCGTAAGACATTAAATTTCCACATAATGACAATCCCCAAAAATCCCTAATCGAACTGAAATTCCTCATAGTTCGGGAAATTCCCCACGAATTGGCAAAGCTGCCCATGACATACTTTGATGTGGCTGAGTCGACAACAATGTGCACCTTGTTGATCGTGTCCTATGTGGGCCAAGCCTTCCGGAAAACTTACTGCCAATCACTCATACCGCACAAATCTCTGTGTCTCATCAGTCTGTCTCTTAGCAACTTCTCGAAGGTCTTGCTCAGGAAATCGAGAAGACATATTGGTCAGTACGATTTTGGCATCCTTGTCTGGGCCTTTCTTTATTCTCACTACTTCTGCTACTTTCCAGTTAGTCGGAATGTAGCCACTCCGACAGGTCTTGTGACGCCAAATATTGGAGGACTTCTGCCGGAATTCCGTCCGGACCGACCGCTTTCAGTCTTGCGAAAGTATAAACTGCCCCGTCGAGCTCCTCGAGAAAGGGTACATGTTAGCACCATTTTGATACTCAGGTCCCACGCCTCCCTGATGGCACCCTGCTCTTCTTCTGGATTGTCATATGGTGACAACTTCTGCAACAAAAAGACAGTGCGACAACAAGTTGAGCACCACGGACTGCCAACACGGTGAATATTGTTGCGGCATCTCTTAGACGCTGCAGCGGAGACAGGTGGTGCGTCCAAATACAACACTGGACACATCGCTGGCACTGCATTGTCTTATCAGACGAGTCTCGCTTCTACACACAGCACCACAATACGTACACATATCAGAACGTGTACGCTCCAATAGTGCTTAATTTCAGAACATTTAAATGCCACAACATACTTCCTCAACAACACAACCCTTCGCCACCTTCCCCTCCCCCCCCCCCCCCACACACACGAGCACATACACACACTTACCCATAGACACACTTATCATTCGATCTCACAAAAACTATTTATCCCAAAAATTTGATTTTTACACATCTTCTTGACTGATACCTTCCCCCCCATAAATGACTTAATTTTGTTTCGATGTTCAACGCAGTTATTGTACAGCATTAAATGTAGTAAACCATTGCACGAAATTTTGAAGAGTTTGCAGAGGTAAAATTCCATAGTGTATACTTTCCGTATGGTCGATTTTAGTTGCCACAATGTTGAGAATGAAATGTGGACAAGATACCTAAATTTCATATAAAATTTACTGTATAACAATGTCTCATATAATTTAAGTACCAGATAGGTGTCGTATGTAATATTGGGAAATATTCCATCTTCAGCGACTGTAATAAAACTTCTATTTGTACCAGAGTCATTCCGCTTTTTTCTAAAACGTTCTGATTAAACCAAAGTTGGCGAAGTACACAAAACTGATCGTGGACATAATAAAACGTAGGAACTAAAATATGTCAGTGAGGCGCAGTGCGCAAAAAATGTGTGTTTGTCACAACAGGTAGCAAATACTTGCCAAAACATAGATCATTCGACGAAAACATTGAATATGATGTTGCCAAAGCAGCGAAGCAAAGAACTGAGTCAGAAAATCAAGAAGCTCGGCAACGTACGAGCCGATATTCTGCTCTAAATAATACTTTTAATACTGTCACAAAATAATATATCTCAATATGAATAGTAAAACAGCGACTGCGGAAGACAAGATATACAAACAAAACAGATAACATGAATAGTGTATCTGTGCCTTTTCATTGTTTTTAATTGCTGTGATAAGAAATATTGGAGGTCAAAATTAGAAAAACCGGAAACTTATTATGATTATAATGAAGAGACAAAGGACTAGAAATTTCAAAACATTACATTCAAACGAAAAAAATTCATGAAGTAAGACACTTCGATATTGTTTTTAAATAAAGAAAATATTGAGCACAGATCAAGGTTTGAACTCAGAACCTATGATATAGCAGCCAAACGTCTGAACCATTATGCTAACGCAGCTTGTCATTCAACAGAAATCGTGGAGGACTCTAAAACATCACGCCAAATACCGACAAACACTGTTGGTCTGACTAAGAATTATTCACGTTTCGTCGAAGTAGAATACAAAATAAACAATTACCGCTGTTCTTTATTGCGAAAAAGCGGTTTGTGAGAATAATACAAACATCTTTCCTTGCTATCGTCTGAATTAGGAGACTTATTGCTTGTTTGGTTTAATTAATTAATAGAATATGAAGCAATTTGTATAAAGAATGCTTTTTCCTAACTTTCTATACTAGAAAGTCTGCTATCAAGACATTGCTTTTGTTCAATTACTTTATTTATGACTGAACATTTCTGAAACTGAAGACACTCGTCCGTGCTCTGCATTGCAGTTGACCTCTGGCAACGTCGTTCTCTGTTCATTGGCTGACTGTGTTTTGTGATGTCAGATGCGCAGAACGAACCTAAACTCGGCCTCCGTCGTAAATGACGCGCACTATAGCAGTAATTAGCCTACTGTGCAGCTGAGTCGCTGATAACCATTGCTATGAGAGAATTGGATAATGAATAAAAAGCGTTTTCTCAGATATCAGGAAGAGGATATATTCCGTCCAGTTTACCTACCCCCCTCCCACCGACCGGTTTGAGGCGCCATGTCACAGGTGTGCGGCCCCTCCCGCCAGAGGTTCGAGTCCTCCCTCGCGCGTGTGTGTGTGTGTGTGTGTGTGTGTGTGTGTGTGTGTGTGTGTCGTTCTTAGCATTAGTTTAAGTAGTGTGTAAGTCTAGGGACCGATGACCTCAGCAGTTTGGTCCCTTAGGAAATCTCACACGGCCGGCCGAAGTGGCCGTGCGGTTAAAGGCGCTGCAGTCTGGAACCGCAAGACCGCTACGGTCGCAGGTTCGAATCCTGCCTCGGGCGTGGATGTTTGTGATGTCCTTAGGTTAGTTAGGTTTAACTAGTTCTAAGTTCTAGGGGACTAATGACCTCAACAGTTGAGTCCCATAGTGCTCAGAGCCATTTGAACCATTTTTTTGAAATCTCACACACACGCACACGCACACGCACACGCACACACCAGCCCCCTCCCCCTTCCTTGCATGCACCTATGTACTGGACACACGTTCATTGAGCAGCTACGATTCACCGAGCAGCTAGAACGCAGTTGTTTGAACGTTGCGGCTGACTGCAGTTAAATGCATGAGGTCATATTTTCGAAGACAACCGACCTCTGCCGCATTGTATCGAGCTGAAAATGACAGTGGTACGGGGACAGACGACAGCAGCTGTTGTTTATTTTAAATCTTGTGGTTTTATTGTTTTGATTATAAGGGGTTATCTTCCACAAACCTGAATTTCAGAACAGTATTTTGTAAAAAATAGCTCTTTGCAAGTTTTACCACAAATATTCAAAACTTTGAACCTGCTTTTATCTATGGGTAAGTGTGTGTATGTGCTCGTGTGTGTGGGGGGGGGGGGAGGGGAAGGTGGCGAAGGGTTGTGTTGTTGAGGAAGTATGTTGTGGCATTTAAATGTTCTGAAATTAAGCACTATTGGAGCGTACACGTTCTGATATGTGTACGTATTGTGGTGCTGTGTGTAGAAGCGAGACTCGTCTGATAAGACAATGCAGTGCCAGCGATGTGTCCAGTGTTGTATTTGGACGCACCACCTGTCTCCGCTGCAGCGTCTAAGAGATGCCGCAACAATATTCACCGTGTTGGCAGTCCGTGGTGCTCAACTTGTTGTCGCACTGTCTTTTTGTTGCAGAAGTTGTCACCATATGACAATCCAGAAGAAGAGCAGGGTGCCATCAGGGAGGCGTGGGACCTGAGTATCAAAATGGTGCTAACATGTACCCTTTCTCGAGGAGCTCGACGGGGCAGTTTATACTTTCGCAAGACTGAAAGCGGTCGGTCCGGACGGAATTCCGGCAGAAGTCCTCCAATATTTGGCGTCACAAGACCTGTCGGAGTGGCTACATTCCGACTAACTGGAAAGTAGCAGAAGTAGTGAGAATAAAGAAAGGCCCAGACAAGGATGCCAAAATCGTACTGACCAATATGTCTTCTCGATTTCCTGAGCAAGACCTTCGAGAAGTTGCTAAGAGACAGACTGATGAGACACAGAGATTTGTGCGGTATGAGTGATTGGCAGTAAGTTTTCCGGAAGGCTTGGCCCACATAGGACACGATCAACAAGGTGCACATTGTTGTCAACTCAGCCACATCAAAGTATGTCATGGGCAGCTTTGCCAATTCGTGGGGAATTTCCCGAACTATGAGGAATTTCAGTTCGATTAGGGATTTTTGGGGATTGTCATTATGTGGAAATTTAATGTCTTACGATTTATATCGTAGCTGTTGCACCGATAATTTGATGGTTGGTGAGTTTGTTGCTGGTGTTGAGTCTAATGATTTTCAGGACCTCAGAATGAGTTTCACAGAGAAGATTTCAAGCAATATCATATAAACAGGGTAGATAAATACTCTTTTACATACAGATATTACTTAAGCGAGACTGGACATAACAATGGCTGAGGGCCTGCGAGAAAAGCTGCTGAGCGCATGTCTAGGGCAAAGCATTACGCCACATAAAAAACTTTTTGTGGTCTTTCGAATTACTTGAATTTCTGTTTTACCTCGTAAATACTTAAATTTATGAAGCATATAAGCATATTATGAGCATGAAATGCTGTAATCAGTAATTTATTGAAGACGAGTATCGGAAAAATCTCAAATATCGTATTATGTGGAGAATTCGTGGGGTATCGGGAAATTTTTCTCCCCAAGTTTGGAAAATTTCTCCTGCGTTTTTCGGGAATCTGGAATACTGACACCAGCAACGCTGGTCATGGGTGTCGTGAATATTTCAGGGGGCCTTCGGCAACCTATGATGGCCGGTACCATTCTCCCACTTGCGGGAGATGAAGTGTTTGTGGCTGCTGTAAGGGTGTCTGACAAGGGAACCTCCCCATCGCACCCCCCTCAGATTTAGTTATAAGTTGGCACAGTGGATAGGCCTTGATAAACTGAACACAGATCAACTGAGAAAACAGGAAGAAGTTGTGTGGAACTGTGAAAAAATAAGCAAAATATACAAACTTAGTAGTCCACGGGTCGCATAGGCAACATCATGGTCAAAGCGAGCTCAGGAGCGTCGTGGTCCCGTGGTAGCGTGAGCAGCTGCTGAACGAGAGGTCCTTGGTTCAAGTCTTCCCTCGAGTGAAAATTTTATTTTCTTTATTTTTGCATAGTAATTATGTGTCCGTTCGTTCACTGACGTCTTCGTTCACTGTAGTAAGTTTAGTGTCTGTGTTTTGCGACCGCATCGCAAAACCGTGCGATTAGTAGACGAAAGGACGTGCCTCTCCAATGGGAACCGAAAACATTTCATCGCAAGGTCATAGGTCAACCGATTCCTCCACAGGAAAACACATCTGATATATTCTATACGACACTGGTGACGGCATGTGCGTCACATGACAGGAATATGTTGTCGACCCACCTAACTTGTACACTTGGCGAAGGCGTAAAAAGATTCTTCTACCTTGCCCGATTTAGGTTTTCTTGTGGATGTGATAATCACTTCCAAAAAAGTGATGAAAACATAAGAGTGTCACATAAACTGAAAATAAAAAATTAAACTTTTCACTCGATGGAAGATTTGAAACAAAGACCTTTCGCTCTGCAGCTGCTCACGTTACCACGAGACCACTGCGCTTCTGCATTCCCAGTGTCCTTGACGTTGCATATCTTCCCATGAACTACTCAGTTTGTGTATTTTGCTTATTTTTTCACAGTTCCACACAACTTCTTCCTGTTTTCTCGATTGATCTGTGTTGAGTTTTTCAAGGCCTATCCACTGTGCCAACATATAACTAAATCTGAGGGGGGTGCGATGGGGAGGTTCCCTTGTGAGGGGCAGTTGTAGAGATGAAGCAGCCTGGGTCACGGCTCCTAGCACCATAATGTCTAAGTCTGTAAAACAGGATACTCGGATTAATCAAACACCAGGAAGGAACTCTATATAAGCAACAGGGTGAAACAGTTTCTTTAAAGTTTAAGAATGGTTACTAAAACACAGTTTAAATTAATAGTTCACGCCGTACAAAAGAAAAAATACAAAAAAATTTTATCTGGTGGCTGTAGGCTTGAGAGTGGCGAACCATCATGGCGGCTACAGTACCGACAGAACGGCCTGCATGTATCATGATGTATGGGCTCAGTTTCTGCACTTGGCGTCGTTCAATTTTACGTACAGTTCACCAACAAGTCGCAGCTATGCCGTAAGCCATTTGCAGTCTTCATCCGAGGCATTTTTGTGGAAATTTGCCGGCAAAGCTTCTCCTGCTCCACAAAGGTGTTGCCCCAATCACTGCTAGCTATTGACTGTGTGACTTACTTCCCGTGCTTGTAGCGCTCCATCTCGCCATTGTCACCTTTTCCACTCCCCAGAGCCACGTCCGTTTCTAATAAAAGCACACTGGCTTTTACGTAACACCTATTTCTCACAGTGTTCCTAAGTGTGACGATTTCATACAATAGTTAAATTTACATCAACATGAACAGTTTATACACACAAATATTTTAACTACAAAACGTCATCAGAAAATTATTTAACGTAATAAACAATTTACACAGTATTTTACATACATTACTTACAGACAATGCGAAGAACTTCTAACTCCAGTATAGCACACTTTACATATACAGAAAATATAGTATCAATATGTGAAAATTTTAAAGCAAAATATTATAAAAATTTAAATGAACCATAAACAAAGAATGTTATAGTACCACGCGGAATGTCGCACTAATCAGTTCGACAACGAAATTCATCAAACACAGTACTGCATGAAGTGTCGAATGCATACCGAGCGTTGGTGCAAAAACGTCGAAACAGTTAACACGCCCTGTTCTCTATATTTCCTTTTAGTAACACTGGAGGGATGTTCCATAGCAGTTGTCGGTTGTTCCGTAGCAGCAGCTGACAGTTGCTCCTTAGCAATTGTCAAGCAGTGCATGTCATACATTGCGAGTACAAACGGGAGATCTATGAGCTGGATGTAGTAAACTGATGAGGGAATGATCGAATGAATTGTGCAGAGGGCGTATTCCACGGGATACTGATTTCAGTCGTCCCATTCGGCAGCTACAGGTATTTTGGTCACTGAGTGGATAACCACTTTCTGCTATTCTGTTACGTGTCCACGTGGGTTGGTTCCATATAACTGACTGTCGCATACGAGGGGGCACCCAAAAGAAACCGTATTGTTGTCACAAAAAATTTATTGATGAACCTTTTTACAAAATTACTTCAGTCACCTTCAAAATACTCTCCATTACATGCGATGCGCTTGTCAAGTCTCTTTTCCCACTGTTGGAAGCATGTTTGGAACTCTTCAAATTTGATATTGTCCAGTGCCCTTCTAACATTCTGCGTGGTGTCTGTCTGTTCTAAGTCGTGTCTCCCTACCACTTTCGCGCAACGACGCTCTGAGCGTGTTTTTTTAGGGAATTGACTAGTTTGAACCTGGGACCTGTTGCTGGTAAGGGAATGCCAGACCACACATGACATGTAGAGTACAGAAGAGCTCAGCGAGACTCGCGATGATATAACCAAATACTTAATGATTTCAGTGTCAGCTCCACTGCACTCCCTGTAAAAGAATCTTAATACTAACTAAGTTTAGTGGAAGGGATTCAAGGCTTTCCTATTTTTAGATAGCTGGTAAAATAACGTCGAAAAAGCAGTTAAGTTTACCATCGGAAATTTTATTCTAATCACAAAACATTGTTTATAAATTGCACTATTGATAGAAGGAAATATTTTAATACAGGATGATAAAAACCAACTGCGTTCAACAAAAATGTGAACGAATATTCCCTGAGTGGGTTTCCAAGTTCTACAATGGATCGAAGGATGACCTATGCCATATCACATCTATAATCTAGGTTTAAATTAAGTTTCACAAAAGAGAAAACTATCATAATGGTCTACAGTGACCCTCAATTATCTTTAATTACTTATCTAACTTGTCGTAAACTACAGTGGCTGATGTGGCATCTCAATAATTATATGACAGAAAAATCATCGCGTTTCAGATTTTAACTTATGTAGCAAATGTGAATACCATGAGCTTCAATTGACGATCGACACTAATATTACGTAAAAAGGGGATGTAACAGATGAGACTTCTGCAGTTCTGAGTGAAGCCTTATGCGCTCAAAAATGCGGCATCACGTGAGTTCATTACCTTGTCAGTGTTCGTCAGGGGGCGGCGGGTGGCACAGCTCCACGCACCTCGCCGTCTCGCGTCTCGGAAGCAACTCCCCCCTAACTTCTCCTTACTACAATTTACCGAAGTCGGTTTAAAAAAAACTATCTGGCTGTGTTTTCATCTGACCAATCAGGGTCTCAATGTTAACCTTAAGCTCCGCCTACAAAAATTCTGTCTATCCAATGAGAAACGTTATACTTTTCGTGGTGGGGCAATGTTTTTAACGTTTGCAACGTAACAGAGACGCTAAAAAGTCTCACGCTGAAACTTGCAGCTGGTGTGGCCCTTTTAGTGTTATTGTAAGATCTATACTGTTCTTCTGGAGGGCTCTATCTTTTAACATGGGCTGGGGGGTGGTCCTGGTGGTTGGCTGGCTTTGTGGGTGTCCGTCCCTTATCGTAGGGCCTTCTAGCTTAACACGGCTCTGCTCTCGGCTTCTGTTCTCGTTTCTCCCCTCGGGACTGCGTCTGTTTCACGGTTGGAAGGTATGACATGCATTTAGGCGTTCTTGTGTTAGTCTGTGGTATTACTTTCGTTAATTTAATGTCAGGATTTATTCGGAGCTATGTGACATACTACCTGATTTGCATATCATGTCAGGGTTTTCATGGAAGGTGTTGGATTTGCCTGACACTTTACACCCTTTGCGAAGCTGTTTTTACCGCCTCCAGATCGTCATAACGCTCCCGTTTTAGCGTTTTTTTCATTCGTAGAAATAGGAAAAGGTCGCACGGGGCTAGGTCCGGCGAATACGGAGCGTGGGGAACGACAGACCACCTCTGAGATGCCAAATAGTGGGTCACTCTTAAGGCCGTGTGTGCTGGAGCGTCGTCGTGATGCAGAAACCAGTCACGTGATCGCCAAAGTTCTGGGCGTTTCCTGCACACATCCTCTCGCAGACGCCTTAAAACATCCAAGTAAAAGTGCTGGTTAACAGTCTGGCCAGGGGGTACGAATTCCCGATGCACAATTCCACGGACATCAAAAAAGACAATGATCATTGTCTTCACATTTGACTTCACATGCCTTGCTTTTTTTTGGTCTGGGAGAGTTGGGAGTCCTCCACTGGCTTGACGCTTACTTGGTTTCTGGGTCATACCCGTAACACCAACTCTCATCCCCTGTAATGACTTTGGTCAAGAAGTTTGGATCACGTGCAGTCTCTGTTTTCAAGTCCTGACACACATTATGCGGTTGGTTTTTTGGTCCTGTGTGAGAAGACACAGAACAAATTTAGCAGCAACACGTCTCATGTGCAAATCCTCACTCAAAATCCGCTGCCACGAGCTCCAACTGATTCCTGTCTCTGCTGAAATTTTGTCGATCGTTTGGCAACGAACCTCGTTGGTCTTTTGGCGGACCTTTTCAATGTTCTCGTCATTTCGCGATGTTGAAGGGCGTCCAGAACGAGCTCGGTCTGCAACACACATCTCACCACGTTTAAAGCGCCCAAACCAATCGAAAACCTATGTGCGGCTCATAGCGTCCTCCTGGAAAGCTTCCTGAAGCATTTGGTGTGTCTCCGTTGCAGTTTTTTTAAGCAGGAAACAAAATTTCACACACACTCTTTGTTGTATTAAAGTTGCCATAACGACTTCGCAGAGGTAACCCGCCAACAGTCAGAGAAACACAATACCACACTTGCACGTTCAGCTCTAGACTGACGCCGTCTGCACAGCTGTTTCATGAAGGTCTCTACTGACACCATCTAGCATGAGAACCCTGCGCCCTCGGAGTCCGGTTTCTTTTGGGTCCCCCCTCGTACGCTTCGCGTCGCTGCCACGTCAGTTGTAAGTGTGACAGGTCGACTCTACACCTCGCACAGCACCCCAAGACGTCCAGGCTGCTCCTTTAAGAGAGTCACTGATATTTCGTCCGTTGAATTTATTTGGCTGTTCATTGCTAGATGTGTTTTTCTTAGACAACGTACGTGCCATAGTCACTATTCTTCCAAGTTTTATAACTGTTAATCCTCTCCTGTAATCAAGGAGTTCTAACAGAGCCGACTAGGGAAATGTGCCAAGCAAGTGGTTTATCGACGGAAAAGACCCACCGTGGTTTAATTACGAAATCCGAAAAATGCTGACCAAACAAAGGCTGTTGCGCTCTCGGTTCCAAAGGGGACGCGCAAATGACGACAGGCAAAGATTAGTAGGAAGTCGTTGTTGTTGTTGTGGTCTTCAGTCCTGAGACTGGTTTGATGCAGCTCTCCATGCTACTCTATCCTGTGCAAGCTTCTTCATCTCCCAGTACCTACTACAACCTACATCCTTCTGAATCTGCTTAGTGTATTCATCTCTTGGTCTCCCTCTACGATTTTTACCCTCCACGCTGCCCTCCAATACTAAATTGGTGATCCCGTGATGCCTCAAAACATGTCCTACCAACCGATCCCTTCTTCTAGTCAAGTTGTGCCACAAACTTCTCTTCTCCCCAATCCTATTCAATACTTCCTCATTAGTTATGTGATCTACCCATCTAATCTTCAGCATTCTTCTGTAGCACCACATTTCGAAAGCTTCTATTCTCCTCTTGTCTAAACTATTTATCGTCCATGTTTCACTTCCATACATGGCTACTCTCCATACAAATACTTTCAGAAAAGACTTCCTGATACTTAAGTCTATACTCGATGTTAACAAATTTCTCTTCTTCAGAAACGCTTTCCTTGCCATTGCCAGTCTACATTTTATATCCTCTCTACTTCGACCATCATCAGTTATTTTGCTCCCCAAATATCAAAACTCCTTTACTACTTTAAGTGTCTCATTTCCTAATCTAATTCCCTCAGCATCACCCGACTTAATTAGACCACATTCCATTATCCTCGTTTTGCTTTTGTTGATGTTCATCTTATATACTCCTCTCAAGACACTGTACATTCCATTCAACTGCTCTTCCAAGTCCTTTCCTGTCTCTGACAGAATTACAATGTCACCGGCGAACGTCAAAGTTTTTATTTCTTCTCCATGGATTTTAATACCTACTCCGAATTTTTCTTTTGTTTCCTTTACTGCTTGCTCAATATACAGATTGAATAACATCGGGGATAGGCTACAATCCTGTCTTACTCCCTTCCCAACCACTGCTTCCCTTTCATGTCCCTCGACTCTTATAACTGCCATCTGGTTTCTGTACAAAATGTAAATAGTCTTTCGCTCCCTGTATTTTAGCCCTGCCACCTTTAGAATTTGAAAGAGAGTATTCCAGTCAACATTGTCAAAAGCTTTCCCTAAGTCTACAAATGCTAGAAACGTAGGTTTGCCTTTCCTTAATCTTTGTTCTAAGATAAGTCGTACAGTCAGTATTGCCTCACGTGTTCCAGTATTTCTACGGAATCCAAACTGATCTTCCCCGAGGTCGGCTTCTACTAGTTTTTCCATTCGTCTATAAAGAATTCGTGTTAGTATTTTGCAGCTGTGGCTTATTAAACTGATTGTTCGGTAATTTTCACATCTGTCAACACCTGCTTTCTTTGGGATTGGAATTATTATATTCTTCTTGAAGTCTGAGGGTATTTCGCCTGTTTCATATATCTCGCCCACCAGATGGTAGAGTTTTGCCAGGACTGGCTCTCCCAAGGCCGTCAGTAGTTCCAATGGAATGTTGTCTACTCCGGGGGCCTTGTTTCGACTCAGGTCTTTCAATGCTCTGTCAAACTCTTCACGCAGTATCGTATCTCCCATTTCATCTTCATCTACATCCTCTTCCATTTCCATAATATTGTCCTCAAGTACATCGCCCTTGTATAGACCCTCCATATACTCCTTCCACCTTTCAGGTTTACCTTCTTTGCTTAGAACTGGGTTTCCATCTGAGCTCTTGATGTTCATACCAGTGGTTCTCCTATCTCCAAAGGTATCTTTAATTTTCCTGTAGGCAGTATCTATCTTACCCCTAGGGAGTCGTGCGTCTGTGAAAAGATCCATGCGCGTAGCATTTTATCGTCCGGACAAGACCCAGCCAGGGCAAAAACACCACAAGCACAAAGATGAGAGCTGGTGCCAGTGCAGTAGAGACTCGCTACTTGCGCGTGTTCCACCAGCGTGTAAGGGTCCGTAGGCCCTTACTATAACTTTGCACTCGGCACAGGTCGATAGGGCGAACAATCGATTGTGACGTGTTGCGAGAGCGAGTGTCGAGATGCGCCAGAGTGGTTGGCGGGAATGGTGTGTGTGTGTGGAGGCCATTATTGGAATACGTGGTTTTTAACCAATAGGGGTGTCACCATCGCCATGTTTAGACCCCTATGTAATAGATTAATACCGGGAAAGTGATGAAGTATCTTTATAAAAGTGATCAGTGACGTTACTAGTGCCGATATTTGGTTTCGCGTCTACCGCGCCCGCCTAACCTTGGACTGCAGTGTTAGATGCAGTGATGGATCAGCGTGTGACGATAATGGCAAATGAAGAAAGCCTGTGCTGAGATTAGCCATAATTAGATATGTATGACGAAGGAAGTGGCTGTCTCCTTTTTGTGTTTTGAGAAGAATATAACTTTGTAATTAGTAAAACTGTGTTGGTGTTCCTAATTACCATACATTCAGTATTATAGTATTGAACAGGACGATCTGGTAAGTAACAACATCCGTAACAGTCAATTCCGATTACCAGCCCCATTAGGTTCACGGTCATGTTAATAATAAATATTGGGCTGCTATTCGATCAGATCAGGTCGGGATCAAAACGGAGGTGTTACAAGCGCCACGCGCGGCGCTGAGGATGAACATATCGACTTCCACTCGGCCAATTTCCGGCCGATTACATTCCGCCAATGACCAGCAACAACGGACAGAAGCCTACTCGGAAGATCGGCTCTCGTCCACTAGGTTACAGATCACCGACCAGGGCTGTCTTAGACAGGGAACGTCGTTTAGTGAACTCTTAGAAGTGAACAGACAGTTGTAATTGCATTTGATACGTAAGGTGAAGTGTATCTACATTTATTTGCACTTAGCCATTGAGAACCTTTTCTGTGTTATACAGGGTGATTCAAAAAGAATACCACAACTTTAAAAATGTGTATTTAATGAAAGAAACATAATATAACCTTCTGTTGTACATCATTACAAAGAGTATTTAAAAAGGTTTTCTTTTTCACTCAAAAACAAGTTCAGAGATGTTCAATATGGCCCCCTCCAGACACACGAGCAATATCAACCCGATACTCCAACTCGTTCCACACTCTCTGTAGCATATCAGGCGTAACAGTTTGGATAGCTGCTGTTATTTCTCGTTTCAAATCATCAATGGTGGCTGGGAGAGGTGGCCGAAACACCATATCCTTAACATACCCCCATAAGAAAAAATCGCAGGGGGTAAGATCAGGGCTTCTTGGAGGCCAGTGATGAAGTGCTCTGTCACGGGCTGCCTGGCGGCCGATCCATCGCCTCGGGTAGTTGACGTTCAGGTAGTTACGGACAGATAAGTGCCAATGTGGTGGCGCTCCATCCTGCTGAAATATGAATTATTGTGCTTCTTGTTCGAGCTGAGGGAACAGCCAATTCTCTAACATCTCCAGATACTGTAGTCCAGTTACAGTAGCACCTTTGAAGAAAAAGGGACCAAAAACTTTATTGGCTGAAATGGCACAGAAAACGTTCACCTTAGGCGAGTCACGTTCATACTGAGTTGTTTCCCGCGGATTCTGTGCCTCATATACAGACATTGTGACGGTTGACTTTCCCGTTAGTGTGGAAAGTTGCTTCATCACTAAACACAATCTTTGAAACGAAAGATTCATCTGTTTCCATTTGAGCAAGGATAAAATCACAGAAATCGATTCTTTTGATCTTATCAGCTGCAGACAGTGCTTGAACCAATTTCAGACGATAAGGTTTCATAACTAACCTTTTTCGTAGGACTCTCCATACAGTTGATTGTGGAATTTGCAGCTCTCTCCTAGCTTTCTGTTGAGCGGTCGCCATCTTAGCATCAACTGACGCTGACGCCTAGTCAACAGCGCCTCAAGCGAACAAATGTACAACTAAATGAAACTTTATAGCTCCCTTAATTCGCCGACAGATAGTGCTTAGCTCTGCCTTTTGTCGTTGCAGAGTTTTAAATTCCTAAAGTTGTGGTATTCTTTTTGAATCACCCTGTATTACAAACAGTGTTTCTGACTTAATCATTCAACTAATCACAAAGATAAGTAAACCTTTTTAACCATTCGCATGATTTTGTTACTGATTCGTTGGAGTGTTGTAAAATCTTCCTTCTCCTATCCTGTTATCTGGCCCTGCGCCTTAGCTATGCAACAGTGTGCCAGCCGGAGCGGCCGTGCGGTTCTAGGCGCTTCAGTCTGGAGCCGAGTGACCGCTACGTTTCCAGGTTCAAATCCTGCCTCGGGCATGGATGTGTGTGATGTCGTTAGGTTAGTTAGGTTTAATTAGTTCTAAGTTCTAGGTGACTGATGACCTCAGAAGTTAAGCCACATAGTGCTCAGAGCCATTTGATTTATGCAATAGTGGCAGGGAGACCTTTCTTACTAATTTGTTGGAGTGTGGTAAAATCGTTCTCCCGTCCTATTACCTGACCCTGGCGCATAGCTGTGCAGTAGTGGCAGGGAGAAATTGTCTTAGTGGTGTACTGTACCAGGAGCCCTTTCACGAACCCATAAGCTCGAAGTACCGTAACAGCAGTGGCAGTCGGGCCTCCATAGCAGTAGCGACGAGGCCTTTACAAAACATACAAGTTACCGCGTCATACCTAGGATAAAGGTCTGGCTGAGACCCCGACAAAATTCTGGCCCTGCGGAAAATCTCTTAGCGGGTCTAAGGCTTCCGTCCAATCATTCGCTTATCTGTGTGGCCTGGCATTAGAAGATAGCAAAAGGAAGGCAGAAGTTTTAAATTCAACATTTGAATCGTTCGCGCAGGATAATCGTACAAACGTCCGTCGTTTTTCCTCGATGGTGAGTGTTCATCGGAGATGAGGGTATCATCTGGAGTCCCCCAGGGAGGTGTGGTAGGTCCGCTGTTGTTTTCTACCTACACTCCTGGAAATGGAAAAAAGAACACATTGACACCGGTGTGTCAGACCCACCATACACGCTCCGGACACTGCGAGAGGGCTGTACAAGCAATGATCACACGCACGGCACAGCGGACACACCAGGAACCGCGGTGTTGGCCGTCGAATGGCGCTAGCTGCGCAGCATTTGTGCACCGCCGCCGTCAGTGTCAGCCAGTTAGCCGTGGCATACTGAGCTCCATCGCAGTCTTTAACACTGGTAGCATGCCGCGACAGCGTGGACGTGAACCGTATGTGCAGTTGACGGACTTTGAGCGAGGGCGTATAGTGGGCATGCGGGAGGCCGGGTGGACGTACCACCGAATTGCTCAACACGTGGGGCGTGAGGTCTCCACAGTACATCGATGTTGTCGCCAGTGGTCGGCGGAAGGTGCACGTGCCCGTCGACCTGGGACCGGACCGCAGCGACGCACGGATGCACGCCAAGAGCGTAGGATCCTACGCAGTGCCGTAGGGGACCGCACCGCCACTTCCCAGCAAATTAGGGACACTGTTGCTCCTGGGGTATCGGCGAGGACCATTCGCAACCGTCTCCATGAAGCTGGGCTACGGTCCCGCACACCGTTAGGCCGTCTTCCGCTCACGCCCCAACATCGTGCAGCCCGCCTCCAGTGGTGTCGCGACAGGCGTGAATGGAGGGACGAATGGAGACGTGTCGTCTTCAGCGATGAGAGTCGCTTCTGCCTTGGTGCCAATGATGGTCGTATGCGTGTTTGGCGCCGTGCAGGTGAGCGCCACAATCAGGACTGCATACGACCGAGGCACACAGGGCCAACACCCGGCATCATGGTGTGGGGAGCGATCTCCTACACTGGCCGTACACCACTGGTGATCGTCGAGGGGACACTGAATAGTGCACGGTACATCCAAACCGTCATCGAACCCATCGTTCTACCATTCCTAGACCGGCAAGGGAACTTGCTGTTCCAACAGGACAATGCACGTCCGCATGTATCCCGTGCCACCCAACGTGCTCTAGAAGGTGTAAGTCAACTACCCTGGCCAGCAAGATCTCCGGATGTGTCCCCCATTGAGCATGTTTGGGACTGGATGAAGCGTCGTCTCACGCGGTCTGCACGTCCAGCACGAACGCTGGTCCAACTGAGGCGCCAGGTGGAAATGGCATGGCAAGCCGTTCCACAGGACTACATCCAGCATCTCTACGACCGTCTCCATGGGAGAATAGCAGCTTGCATTGCTGCGAAAGGTGAATATACACTGTACTAGTGCCGACATTGTGCATGCTCTGTTGCCTGTGTCTATGTGCCTGTGGTTCTGTCAGTGTGATCATGTGATGTATCTGACCCCAGGAATGTGTCAATAAAGTTTCCCCTTCCTGGGACAATGAATTCACGGTGTTCTTATTTCAATTTCCAGGAGTGTATATAAATGATCTTTTGGATAGGGTGGATAGCAATGTGCGGCTGTTTGCTGATGATGCTGTGGTGTACGGGAAGGTGTCGTCGTTGAGTGACTGCAGGAGGATACAAGATGACTTGGACAGGATTTGTGATTGGTGTAAAGAATGGCAGCTAGCTCTAAATATAGATAAATGTAAATTAATGCAGATGAATAGGAAAAAGAATCCTGTAATGTTTGAATACTCCATTAGTAGTGTAGCGCTTGACACAGTCACGTCGATGAAATATTTGGGCTTTACATTGCAGAGCGATTTGAAGTGGGACAAGCATGTAATGGCAGTTGTGGGGAAGGCGGATAGTCGTCTTCGGTTCATTGGTAGAATTTTGGGAAGATGTGGTTCATCTGTAAAGGAGACCGCTTATAAAACACTAATACGACCTATTCTTGAGTACTGTTCGAGCGTTTGGGAACCCTATCAGGTCCGATTGAGGGAGGTCATAGAAGAAATTCAGAGGCGGGCTGCTAGATTTGTTACTGGTAGGTTTGATCATCACGCGAGTGTTACGGAAATGCTTCAGGAACTCGGGTGGGAGTCTCTGGAGGAAAGGAGTCGTTCTTTTCGTGAATCGCTACTGAGGAAATTTATAGAACCAGCATTTGAGGCTGACTGCAGTACAATTTTACTGGCGCCAACTTACATTTCGCGGAAATATCATAAAGATAAGATAAGAGAGATTAGGGCTCGTACAGAGGCATATAGGCAGTCATTTTTCCCTCGTTCTGTTTGGGAGTGGAACACTGAGAGAAGATGCTAGTTGTGGTACGAGGTACCCTCCGCCACGCACCGTATGGTGGATTGCGGAGTATGTATGTAGATGTAGATCGTACAGAGTTCCTTATGGATGACACAGTAATGAGCGTTCCTGACGTAGAGAAACTGTTCTGGCGTAACCACAAGCGCCGGAACGATGATGCAATACGCAAGAACAGAGAAGGCAGTGAGGATAAGAGGGTAATCCCAAAAGTAAGATTTTTTTATAAGAACATAGACCTGTTTATTTCTACATTGGTTTACATCAGTTTATAGCTTGAACATTTAGATATTTTTCGACATAATCACCATTTATGTCGATGCATTTTTGTAGACACTGTGGCAGTTTTTCTATGCCCATGTCATACCAGTTCGCCGCGCCATGCTGTTGAGAAAGTTATGAACATCTTCTTTCACCTCGTCGCCGGCCGGTGTGGCCGAGCGTTTCTAGGCGCTTCAGTCTGGAACCGCGCGACCGCTACGTCTCAGGTTCGAATCCTGCCTCGGGCATGGATGTGTGTGATGTCCGTAGGTTAGTTAGGTTTAAGTAGTTCTAACAAGGGAACCTCCCCATCGCACCCCCCTCAGATTTAGTTATAAGTTGGCACAGTGGGTAGGCCTTGAAAAACTGAACCCAGATCAATCGAGAAAACAGGAAGAAGTTGTGTGGAACTATGAAAAAATAAGCAAAATATACAAACTGAGTAGTCAATGCGCAACATAGGCAACATCAAGGACAATGTGAGCTCTAGAGCGCCTTGGTCCCGTGGTTAGCGTGAGCGGCTGCGGAAGGAGAACTCCTTGACTCAAGTCGTCCATCGACTGAAAAGTTTAATTTTTTAATTTCAGAAAATTATTATCTGTCCGTCCGTCCGATGTGAGGTAACTGCGTCATAGTATGGGGACGCCACACCGAAACAAACATCGAAACACACGATGTCAGTCGACTACAGCGCACGGAAGAGAGAGTATTCCTGCTAACGAGGCTCCCTGGCTGGCAGTTGACTGTTCGCTACTTTGGACGAGAGTGCATTAAATACGTGAGATGTATTCCGTGGGCAATATGAATCCAGCAAATATAGCTCGCGACTTCAATCACAATCGCACGGTTTTTTTGTGCGGTCGCAAAACACAGGAGCTAAACTTATTACAGTAACGAACGGACAGATCATAACTTTGCGAAAATAAAGAAAGTAAAATTTTTACTCGAGGGAAGACTTGAACCAAGGACCTCTATTTCCACAGCGGCTCACGCTAACCACGGGACCACGGCGCTTCTAAGCTCAGATTATCCTTGATGTTGCCTGTCTTGCACATGAACTACTCAGTTTGTATATTTTGCTTACTTTTTTCATAGTTCCACACAACTTCTTGTTTTCTCGATTGATCTGTGTTCAGTTTTTCAAGGCCTATCCACTGTGCCAACTTATAACTAAATCTGAGGGGGGTGCGATGGGGAGGTTCCCTCGTAAGTTCTAGGGGACTGATGAACTCAGATGTTTAGTGCTCAGAGCCATTTGAACCATTTTTTTTCACCTCGTCGTCGGAACTGAATCGCTTTCCGGTCAAATGTTCTTTTAACCTAGGGAACAGGTGATAGTCACTGGGCGCCAAGTCAGGACTATGGGGTGGGTGGGTGATTATGTTCCACTGTTGCAGAAGAGCAATGTTTTGCGGAGCGATGCGTGGGCGAGAGTTGTCATAGAGAAAGTGTACACCCTTGCTCAACATTCCTCTTCTCCGGTTCTGAATTGCCCGTTTGAGTTTTTTCAGAGTCTCACAGTACCTGTCAGCGTTAATTGTGGTCCCAGAGATTCAGCTCCGACGACGAGGTGAAAGAAGAGGTTCATAACTTTCTGAACAGCATGGCGGCGAGCTGGTATGACGTGGGCATACAAAAACTGCCATAGCGTCTACAAAAATGCATCGACAGAAATGGTGACTATGTCAAAAAATAGCTAAATGTTCAAGCTGCAAACTGCTGCAAACCATTGTAGAAATAAACAGATATATGTAGTTATAAAAAGAAGGAGACCTAACTTTTGGGATTACCCTCGTACATCGGCCAGTGGTGCGCGGAATTGGACCGCAGCGCGCCAAAAGCGACACCTGGAAGAAGTGATTATAAGCGAGTCTCATGTTAGCCTCGGCCGCTCAGATCGGCCCAGTCTGCAACGGACATTTGTGCCACGCCATCAGGTGCTCGTGACCCGCATCAACTGCTTACTTGGACTTTGTGTATGGCAAGAACTTTACTGTTCTCATGTCGTCTCTCGATAGCGACATTTGCTGTAATCGCAGTTAAGTATTGTCAATCTGCTTTCTAGAAATAAAATTACTAATGTTATTTGCTTGAACTGTTGTATAACATTCCGAGAACGCTGCATGCCTTAGGCGCCCTATTAGCGACGAGTGGGCAAGACCCCACAGAAACGACCGAAATACACTCCTGGAAATTGAAATAAGAACACCGTGAATTCATTGTCCAAGGAAGGGGAAACTTTATTGACATATTCCTGGGGTCAGATACATCACATGATCACACTGACAGAACCACAGGCACATACACACAGGCAACAGAGCATGCACAATGTCGGCACTAGTACAGTGTATATCCACCTTTCGCAGCAATGCAGGCTGCTATTCTCCCATGGAGACGATCGTAGAGATGCTGGATGTAGTCCTGTGGAACGGCTTGCCATGCCATTTCCACCTGGCGCCTCAGTTGGACCAGCGTTCGTGCTGGACGTGCAGACCGCGTGAGACGACGCTTCATCCAGTCCCAAACATGCTCAATGGGGGACACATCCGGAGATCTTGCTGGCCAGGGTAGTTGACTTACACCTTCTAGAGCACGTTGGGTGGCACGGGATACATGCGGACGTGCATTGTCCTGTTGGAACAGCAAGTTCCCTTGCCGGTCTAGGAATGGTAGAACGATGGGTTCGATGACGGTTTGGATGTACCGTGCACTATTCAGTGTCCCCTCGACGATCACCAGTGGTGTACGGCCAGTGTAGGAGATCGCTCCCCACACCATGATGCCGGGTGTTGGCCCTGTGTGCCTCGGTCGTATGCAGTCCTGATTGTGGCGCTCACCTGCACGGCGCCAAACACGCATACGACCATCATTGGCACCAAGGCAGAAGCGACTCTCATCGCTGAAGACGACACGTCTCCATTCGTCCCTCCATTCACGCCTGTCGCGACACCACTGGAGGCGGGCTGCACGATGTTGGGGCGTGAGCGGAAGACGGCCTAACGGTGTGCGGGACCGTAGCCCAGCTTCATGGAGACGGTTGCGAATGGTCCTCACCGATACCCCAGGAGCAACAGTGTCCCTAATTTGCTGGGAAGTGGCGGTGCGGTCCCCTACGGCACTGCGTAGGATCCTACGGTCTTGGCGTGCATCCGTGCGTCGCTGCGGTCCGGTCCCAGGTCGACGGGCACGTGCACCTTCCGCGGACCACTGGCGACAACATCGATGTACTGTGGAGACCTCACGCCCCACGTGTTGAGCAATTCGGCGGTACGTCCACCCGGCCTCCCGCATGCCCACTATACGCCCTCGCTCAAAGTCCGTCAACTGCACATACGGTTCACGTCCACGCTGTCGCGGCATGCTACCAGTGTTAAAGACTGCGATGGAGCTCCGTATGCCACGGCAAACTGGCTGACACTGACGGCGGCGGTGCACAAATGCTGCGCAGCTAGCGCCATTCGACGGCCAACACCGCGGTTCCTGGTGTGTCCGCTGTGCCGTGCGTGTGATCATTGCTTGTACAGCCCTCTCGCAGTGTCCGGAGCAAGTATGGTGGGTCTGACACACCGGTGTCAATGTGTTCTTTTTTCCATTTCCAGGAGTGTAGTTGGAAACCAATAAGTCGCCAGGTCCGGATGGAATCCCGATTCGGCTTTACAAGGAGTACTCTACGTCACTGTCCTCTTAGTTCGCTTTTATCGCGAATCTCTCGATCAGTGCAAAGTGCTAAGCGACTGGAAATAAACGCTTGGGACTCTTGTATATAAGAAGGGTAAAATGACAGACCAGCAAAATTACAGAGCAACATCCTTAACATCGGTTTGCTGCCGAATTGTAGAGCGTATTCTGAGCTCGAATATAATAAATTTCATAGAGACCGAAAAGCTCATGTCCACGAACCAGCACGGCTTTATAAGCATCACTCGTGCGAAACCCAGTTTAGTCTTTTCTCGCATGACATACTGCGAAATATGGATCAAGGACATCAGGTAGATTCCATATTTCTAGATTTCCGAAAAGCATTCGACACGGCACGCCAGTGCAGACTTAACGAAGGTACGTTGAACCGTAATTTTAGTTTTCAAAATCATTTCTTAAAGAATTTACTTTATTTACTAGTGATTCACCAAGAACATTAACACATTTAATCACACTAGGTGAGCGTGGAAGTAGTTGCCACGAAGTAACTGGTGGAAAATACAATTACCTTTAATAAATGTGAATGTTATTCCCAAAAGCTTTTTCAAAACAGATTTAAAATTACAAGCGGATAAGCACACTCGAAATATCAAGTTACAATTATTCAGAGGCAGAATAACAAAAAAAAATTTTTTTACAGTAGGAGCCTCTGTGCTGAGAAGCTTCTGCTCCCTTTCAACACGGCCGTAGTCACGACCGCTCACAACGACCTCTGAAAAACGACACTGGTGCAAATCTCCAACATGCCACATTACTTTAAACTAAAAATTTTAACAACTCACACAAACACATTAACTATGCACCCGGTAAGAGGGACGGAAATGGTACAAACACTCATACTAAGAAATTATTTTCCACCAAAAGTGCAATTTGTTTTTAAAAAGGCTCTTATGGTGGAAGGGTGGCAACTTTATAAAAATGACTAAATAAAACCCATGAAATTGAGACTTTCATAAAGTGTACAACATGCTTTACATTACACATATACTGCCTAGCAAGATGATAGGCAAGATAAAAACATATTTCAAGAATTCGGCCTTTACCTTATTTCTATTAATTCGTTAACACCGAATCCGACAAACATGGCAGAGGCAGCTATTAACGTACGGCAGACCGACAGACAGACAGACAGACACTAACTGCCTAACAAATGCGGGCGGGAGACAGACGAGCAAGCTGGGGACGAGAGACTGACCAAGAAAAGTAGAATTTAACAAGTAACTGAAACAACATATCTCCAACCATTTAACGTCTAATAAACTGCGATTTCTGGCTAAGACCTGGTGCAGCACACCCAAAACGATCTCCCGAACCGTCCGCTGCCGGCCGCTTTAACGGACGCAGGAAGGCGCGCCGATCTCCCGTCTCACGGCGTCGCAGCTCGCCCCAGCCAGCTCGATGTCATGGGTTGACTCCTGTTGCTCTCGCGACGGCCGCGAAGCCACAATCCCTCGCTATACGGCGCGGCCCACTGGACTGACGTGGCGACCTCACATGCGCCGACGCTCCAGGCGGACAAGTCATCTGGTGTCCCAGAGCGCGACCGACCAACCGATCGATCCAACCGCCAATGCCCATTGCCTGAGCAAACTCGAGCAGACTGGCGGCCTAACGCATACTAGCACTCCGGACTGATAGACACTAACCCCCTCACCAATGCGAACGAGAGAGAGACCCAGACTAACTTGGCTGACCAACTGACCAGACTGACAGATTGCCTTGGCTGACCAACTGCCTCCGACTGACTCACTGTCGAGTTTTTTGTTTTTTTCTTTATTGTTATTTTAAAGCCTGTACAATAGGCAGGCTGTCAGCAGCATTCTACGCTGCTCTTCAGCCATAGAATAGACAATGAGAAAAAACAGAAAGAATACACATAAGTTACATAATGGCGGGTAATAAAACAGTAGACACGTAAATACAACCACGGAGCCGTTCACACTCGATGACCATCCACACTACAAACTGTTGACACGACGCACAAACACTGAAGATGTCGATGGCACAGGTGAACGATGGAGTGCGACGGTGAACACTAAACACGACGGCACACACAAGACACTGATGGCGATGATCTCCGGCGCGCGAATGTCCACTTAGCGTGTGCAAGTCCGGGGACCTGCCAAGAGGGGAAGAAGGATGAGGGGGGGAGGGGAGAACAAAGATGCCAATGGCAGGGGAGATGGGAGGAGGAGTAGTAGAGGGACGGGGGAGCGGGAAGCCCAGGGGAGGAGTGGGGAGAAAGGGAGGAGGGAGGGAAGGGGGAGAGAAGGAGAGAAGGGAGGGAGAGTGCCCAAAGGAACAAACACAGGAAGAGGGAGGGAGTATCAAAGTTGGTAGGAGGGGTAGATGGAGGGGACGAGGGCATCATCAGGGAGGTGGAGCTGGCGGAAGCCACCTTGGGAGAGGGTAAGGAGGGTGGAGAGATGGAGAGCAGGTGGGACGTGGGAAAACAGGCGCGGCAGTGGACGGGGGTGGGAGAGGATGGGGGAGACAAGCGGGTGAGGAGGATCGAGTTTACGGGAGGTGTAGAGGATTCGTATCCTTTGAAGGAAAAGGAGGAGGTGGGGGAACGGAATGAGGTCGTACAGGATCCGCGTGGGGGAGGGGTGACGGATGCGATAGGCTAGGCGGAGAGCAGGGCATTCAAGGATCTGAAGGGATTTGTAAAAGGTGTGGGGGGGGGGGGAGCGGAGATCCAGGCAGGATGGGCGTAACAGAGGATAGGGCGGATGAGGGATTTATACGTGTGGAGTATGGTGGAGGGGTCCAGACCCCACGTACGGCCGGAAAGGAGGAGACGGAGTCGGGAGCGTGCCTTGGCTTGCATTGTCCGGAGATGGGGGGTCCAGGAGAGGCGACGGTCGAGGGTGACGCCAAGGTACTTAAGGGTGGGGGTGAGGGCGATAGGACGGCCATAGATGGTTAGATAGAAATCGAGGAGGCGGAAGGAAGGGATCGTTTTGCCTACAATGATCGCCTGGGTTTTGGAGGGATTGACCTTGAGCAACCACTGGTTGCACCAAGCGGTGAACCGGTCAAGACGGGATTGAAGAAGGGAACGCTGCAGGGTGGGGGCAATGGCAAGGAAGGCGGTGTCATCGGCAATCTGACGAGCTCATAGCGCCCCTTAAATGCACGTGAACAGGCAACCTTTCCCCTTTCCCACAAGAGGGAGACACCAAAGCTGCGATTGCCACAGCGGCGCCACCGCCAGAAACGGAGGGCGACTACTTCACACTACACGCTGCAGCGCGCTCTTCAAAACAGCAAATTTTTACCACGGCTCATACGTGCATGCGGAATAGGCTCCCAGATATGTAACTGGCTCGAAGACTTCTTAAGTAATACCATAGGTAGAATATACCGCTTCAGTTGTAAAGTTCGTTTACTATCACACGACCGGTTTCGGGCTCTTGTAAGCCCATCTTCAGGTGTCGTAGCTTGGTGCTGTGTCCCCTGAGCACCGCGGTGGACCTGTACTAGGCTCGGTGTGCTACCTATGACCTACGAACAGGGAGTCCTGCGCTCATATCACGCCGAGCCTAGTGCAGGTCCACCGCGGTGCTCGGGGGACACTGCACCAAGTTACGAAACCTGAAGATGGGCTTATAAGAGACCGAAACCGGTCGTGTGATAGTAAAAGAACTTTACAACTCGAGCGTTCAATGAGCTGTGGTGGCTGGCGCTGGGGTGTTCGACTTGCATCGCTGATTTGAATATTCGGCAGTCTTTCTATCTTTTACTGCACCCCCCGGCGGGTTTCTGGGTGAACGTGTTACGAGGGAGTCTCCGGTCGGCGTTGAACGAGCCAACTTGTGTTGAAAACAAGCTCGCGTCCCTAAAGCCTATAGCGTCCCCAGTGCCATATTACGAAAAGACTTTAAATTATTTATAAAGAAGACATTCATAATTTGTAAGAGATTTTTTTCTCATGTAGCCGTAAAATAATAATTTCTCTGTCCAAGTTTCAAATGCAAAGAAATAATTTATGACAAAATGATCTGAGAGACGACAAGATACGCTCTTTTGTTAATTTTTTAGTCGTCTTCACTACTTTTTCTCTTGTCTTTATTGTGTGTCGACGGACATGTTGCGAGTGCTGGTAAATGTAAGCATATTTGTATAAGTTAAGCATATAATATACTGATTTAATGTTATTGTGCACTTTTAATTTGTAAGAGGTGATCCCAATTTCATGTCCGCCTTCCTTGAATTAACCTGCATTCAAGTAATTTACAGCTCAACAATCGCAGCGGCCGATGCCGCCAACGACGCCATTACGTGGCGATATTAACTTATGAAAAATTAGCGGAAGCGGAAAACTCGTCCGCTATTAGCATAATATTAATTTTTCTCCACAGCCGCCCGACGTTGCAGAAAATACTTAGCTTTAAGATTCTTATTTTCAGTACCATAGCCGAGAGCCAGAGCCAGGACTTCGACTACAATACATTGGTTAACGGAGGTAAGAAAAATACTCTCGCGCGTGTGTGGGCCGCAATTTTAATTAATAACTAAAGATCTTATGCTTTAAAATGAACTGACTAGCCGAGGAAATTAATGTGAAAAGTTTATTACATTGTTCAACTTAAATATCATTTTTATTAAGGCCCACCACGTAAGTCGGCAACAATCAAAAAATAATAATAACAATAATAATAATATATTAATTTACGACGGCCGACGGACGCGAGATTGGCGCCCAACGTGGGGCCCGATTAATATGATTCTATGGTATTGAATGTAATTATGTATGTGTCTAATTGTTGTAAAATATTAATGCTTATATGAATTCTGTTACATGTGCAACAACAAAACCACACCCTGAGGAGATCTGGAGAAGAAAAAGTGTAGAAAAGAAAAGGGATTACGATAAAGAAAAATAAAGGTAAGGCCTATTGTGCAAGCATCCTGTGTAGCTCTGTGCGGAAAATCGAACCCATGTGCACATGAGATACCTTCGGTGTTTTGTGTATTTATGTGTTTATTTTTGGAGGGGATAATTATTCGTTTTGTTTATTTATATGTTTATTTTTGGAGGGGATAATTAATTTTGTGTGTATCAGTGTTAAAGATTTGTCAGTGGCTTAAAGTGAATTTATTATGGGTAAGATAGGACAAGCTAAAGCATCCGTACCAGAAGAACAAAATTCGGTTAATATGGAAAGTGAGGATCATTTGCAATACGTAAACGAATCCCAAGCCACCGCCTCGGATAACATAATTTCCGGAGCGGGGGGCGAGGATCTGTGGACGGCGAATGACGCTCCACAGCAGAATGGGAATAGAGTAACAACTCCACTGCCTGGGCAGGGGGGCCAATCGAGTGCTAGATTAAGCGGGGCAGCAGTATGCTCACCGCTTGCAGCCCCATTTGCAGAATTTCTGCGCAGGTTAGAAGAAAGAGATAGGGAAAAAGAAAGAATGTTAGAACAGAGGGAAAAACAAAGAGACGAAAAACTGGCTCAGATGCTACGTGAGCAAGAGCAGCGCAATGAAGCGAAACTAGATAGGATCCAAAGCGAACTTGCCGAGATGCGGGACGCGTGGAAAGAAATACCCGATCTTGTGCAAAGCTTAGCCGGCGAAATGCAAAAATTACAGATATCGCAGGCTAGGCTTGAAGATAATGTCCAGACTTTAACCAACGGCATGGATAATGTGGAGACAGATGCACGGAAAAGTATTGACGCATATTTGGAAGTGCAAGCTCAAAAAGTAGAAAAAGAATTAAATGAATGGCTAGAAGTAAAGGATCGCGAGATATCTGCAAAGATTGAAAGCGACGTAAAAACAGCTGTAGAACAAGCGACTACGGCCGCGAGTGTAATTGACACAGATCAAATCCCGTGTGACTGCGGAGTTGCCAAATTGGCAACAGGAGGTCGCGCGGAGACTGTCTGCGTTGGAAAGCAATGTAAACAGTGGCGGACAGATCATGAATCCGACTCCGCGTACTGATTACTAAAATAACGCAGACTGTATGCAGGGTGCGAGTGCGCAACCGCAACCTAATGTGAATTACGGGCACGAACAACATGCGATACCGTGCAGCGCACATCACGAAGTGATGAATGTCCCAGAATGTAGCAATCAGACGTGCGAAAAAGAGGACAATGTAATAAAACACAGGACATTCCCACCCTTCAATAGCGGAAAACGAAATGTCCACCCTGTTGTATTTATTAAGAGCTTCAGGAGTGTGTTTCCCAGGGCATGGACGGAAAGACAAAGAATACAGTTCGTGGTCTCCTTTATTCAAGGTGACGCGGCACTGTGGGCCACCGACGTGTCCGAAAAATGTCTAACGATGCAACAGTTTGAAGGTGCTTTCTTGCAAAAATTCTGGTCCGATAGCGTCCAAGAAAGACTACGAAAGGAGTTCTACAGTCCAGAAATGTACAATCCTAAGATGGGAACGTTACGCAAATATTTCGAAAAGTATATAAACAAAACCAGGTACTGGGACGAGCCAATGTCCGATCGTGACATAATCAGATTGATAAAAATGAAGTTGCCCAGTGAAATCAAAAGATATTTCATCAATGTGCCGGAATACGATATAGAACAATTCATGGAAATAGTGGATTCTGTTGACTTGTTGATCGAAGATATGAAAACCGAAAACAAGTGGAACCATGCAGGCTGTAATCAACAAAAAGCCGATTACAATTGCAGCCACAGTAACGGTAGTAACTTAGTAACAAATGGTAACGGGAATAGGCAAGAGCACCGGCAACAGAATCGAGGCACAAACAATGGCAATGGTTATAACGGCAACGGTTATAATCGTCAAAATCGAAAGAGACATCATGATGGACGCATGAGTAATGGATATAATGGTAACGGCAATCCGCAATGGCGGAACAACCGAAACTAGTGGCGTGGTTGTAATGAACCGACACCACAGTGGCAACAAAACACAGCGCCACAATGGAATGCCAACCCAGGTCCATCACAGGGCATGTCAGGAAGTTACAACCGACCACCGCAAAACCAGAGCCATACACAATATCAAAATACACCATCGGGGAGGCAGGGCGGCCAATCCAACAGTAGCAACAACAACAACCAGAACCACAATGTGAGGTTAGTGGAAGTGACAGACAACTGCCAACCCACTAATGCTCATCCGTTAAACTAAAGACAGCCACAATACGCTCTCCGTTGTTGGCTGCAGGATGGTGTAGTGAGGGCACATTCACGGATGACAGCCATAAACTTTGTATACTGAGATACAATGAAGGAACAAAAATAGAAAAGGAACTTGTAGACATACCGCAGAAATGTAACCGAACCGACAAAAGTGTTGTGCAGGCCTTATTGCAAGCAGATATGTATGGAGCACCAATACACATAATAGTCGATACCGGTGCGTCAACCAATGTCATGAGTGCAAATTTTTACAAGTACTTGAGTCAAAATAATAGAATACCAGTATTGCCAGTGAAGAATTGTCGTGTAACAGGTGCAATAGGTGCACAATCTCATATCATAAAGCACCAGGTGCAAGTCGAGTTTACGGTAGGAAATGAAGCAATGAAAATATCGTTCCTAGTAGTTAAGGGATTAGATGTTGCTTGCATCCTGGGGATGGAATTTTTACGCCAGAGGGACGCAAAAATCGACCTCTTGTGCGGGGAAGTAAGCCTTATGAATGAGGGTACACGTGTAGTTTTGCCGTTGTTGAGGACACGGGAAGTGCACGGTAAATATTGCCGGAACTTTCAGTCGAGATTCGAAGGAATACAGGTAATGAATTTATATTCTGGCTTAAGTACAAGACAAGCATATTATAAAGAATTTATTACTGAAGACAAAGAGGAAAAAAGGAAACTGATAGCCATGAAAGTTAGGGAGTCAGAACATTTGACTGAAGCACAACAAAACGAATTGACTCAGCTACTTACAGATTATGAGAATGTGTTTTCGGAAAAACCCGGTGTTATCGAGGGCTACACCTATAACATCAAAGTGGTACCTCACGATACTTTCTGTCACGCAATCTACACCATCCCGTGGTCAAATAAGGAGGCAGTTACCAAGGAAATAAGAAAAAATACTTACAAAGACTTAAGGAAGTTCGCTCAGTAGAGCAACGTTTACATTTGTGTGTAGTAAGTTTAGATTGTATTTTTTTTCTGTGTGTAAATGTTAAGATTTTAGAGTAATATTTAAAGACAATGAGGCACACAAGATTAGTGCGATTTAATTTTGTAGTTGTTAAGGAATAACAGTAATTTTAAAGTAATAAAAAAAAGGTGAACGTAGATTTCAGAATATTTTACAAATGTCATGTTGAAAAATGGTTTAAAAAAAAAACAATTCAACAGCATTTAATGATGAAAGAATTTTTCATTAGTGTGTCATGAATATTTTTGAACGGTAGTAGTAATGCAACTTATGAAATTCAATATTATAGTGTGTATGTCGTTTCATGTATTTATGTCTATACCGATCTTGAAATATGCTCAATCATAATTTACTTAACAATATCAGTGCAGGGTGTACATCACCCAAGGTACCTCATGTGTTGTGGACAAGGTACAAAGCAAATCAGTAAACGCGACTACCGTTAAGCACTGTTAAAATATATTGCCATCTGCTAAGGCAGAGATTTGCACGAATTTGCAGTGTAAACAAAAGTCACAAACCTAACATTAATCTGGGAACTTGCACGCTAGGCCTAGATTATAAAATGTGTACGATAATGCGAGAGGCAAAGTTTTGTAAAGTCGAGCCTGGCTCTGGAGGGCAAGTACGCAATGAGTGGGCAGACATGACATGGGGACTTACCTCAGATGAGACGGAAATACAATTGTATAGTCAAAAAAATCTGAAGGCAAGTACCACTCTAAGTGGAAAATGAAAAGAGATAATTAATGCGAGAGACTGGTAAAATCCAGCACGAGCCAAAATCCAGTTCAGACTGAATGAAATACATTAGTGTTTGTGAACTAATCGAAACAGTTACTTTAAGCAGTGTGAAAAACTGTGAAGGTGAAACTGTGATACGGACAGTGACGTGCTAGTATTGAACGTTCAACAGCGGTAGGGACGCCAAACGCCAATATTACGCACGAAAAACTGTGAATTTGCTTATAAATGTGAACTGTTAACGTGAAGTGAACCCACAGTCAATATTTTTGGGACAGACTGTAATTTAAGTGAGTACAACAATGCGAGATTGGAATGCGATGCGTGGACTGTTGCAAAACTGCGACCGCAGAAACGGCGAATGTTTGTGCTAAGCTCGTAATGGGACACTCACCAGTGCCTGCGAGTGCGGCGAAAATAAATAATTTTGTCAAGACAAAAACTGACGTGTGATGGAAACAGTATTGCATCAAAACTGCATTCACGGGAGAAGGTCCATGTCATGTATTCTGCAAGACAGTGCTAGCTTGACACTCGGAAACTGGCGAAAACTTAACAACTGCCGCACTAATAAATGCTTCTTTCCCACTAGCGTAACCATCTGCAGCGGGAAACAAATATTACGTTGGTTGTGTGTATGTTTCGTGTACTACGTCGGAGATGCGTAGCAGAGCTGACTCCTGCCAACAAGAGCGGGGGGCGAATATCATCCCACTCCGCCACACCCGGGCGAGACAGAAGCGCATCGCCAACCGTGCAGCCGATCAGCTGATTCTGACGTTCCGCGACGGCGAGAGACATGCTGGCGTCGAGCGGGCGTTGACCTCTCCGCAGCCGCCGCGAACGCCGAGCACCGAACACACCAACCGACGCCGTCGCGAGCCAAACGTCGCGGCGTAGATCATCAACGACACCGCAATCAAGTGTTATAATGACCTCATTTTTTCCATAGTGCAACAAAAATATTTGTATGCACATCCTGTACTCCAACGACATTCCAGAAACAATTAAGTGAAAGTGACCAAAGCAGTTAGTCTGTCGCTCCGCCGAGGTTTTCCCCAGGTTTCCCTACGGCCGCGCCAAATGGGGAGCGAACAGTTGACACCCCTGGGACTTCAAATATTCCGGACTAACTCGTGGTTGTATACCTTGAACCTCATCTGTATTACACTTTGTGGACAACACACCTCAGTAATTTAACGCTTTAAATATACGATGTGACATATGCAAACTATGAAAGAAAAATCTGCGTGTGGACACTGTGGACATGAAAGAGGAAATATTTATGTCAAAAAACACGAACATTTTTTATGACATAAACATTTCGGGGGCAATATAGCGTCCCCAGTGCCATATTACGAAAAGACTTTAAATTATTTATAAAGAAGACATTCATAATTTGTAAGAGATTTTTTTTTCTCATGTAGCCGTAAAATAATAATTTCTCTGTCCAAGTTTCAAATGCAAAGAAATAATTTATGACAAAATGATCTGAGAGACGACAAGATACGCTCTTTTGTTAATTTTTTAGTCGTCTTCACTACTTTTTCTCTTGTCTTTATTGTGTGTCGACGGACATGTTGCGAGTGCTGGTAAATGTAAGCATATTTGTATAAGTTAAGCATATAATATACTGATTTAATGTTATTGTGCACTTTTAATTTGTAAGAGGTGATCCTAATTTCATGTCCGCCTTCCTTGAATTAACCTGCATTCAAGTAATTTACAGCTCAACAATCGCAGCGGCCGATGCCGCCAACGACGCCATTACGTGGCGATATTAACTTATGAAAAATTAGCGGAAGCGGAAAACTCGTCCGCTATTAGCATAATATTAATTTTTCTCCACAGCCGCCCGACGTTGCAGAAAATACTTAGCTTTAAGATTCTTATTTTCAGTACCATAGCCGAGAGCCAGAGCCAGGACTTCGACTACAATACAATGGTTAACGGAGGTAAGAAAAATACTCTCGCGCGTGTGTGGGCCGCAATTTTAATTAATAACTAAAGATCTTATGCTTTAAAATGAACTGACTAGCCGAGGAAATTAATGTGAAAAGTTTATTACATTGTTCAACTTAAATATCATTTTTATTAAGGCCCACCACGTAAGTCGGCAACAATCAAAAAATAATAATAACAATAATAATAATATATTAAATTACGACGGCCGACGGACGCGAGAAGCCGTCGGCACACGGACCGTGCATCCGAACGTGAAGCGTTGAGCGTGCCGAGTTTCTGACGTCATAGCGTGGAACAGCACGCTCGGGAGTCTTTCCGAACGTGCAGAGCAATATCTGGCATGTCAGATATTGTGAGCGTTCGTCTGATCGTTGACCAATGAGATGGCACAACGCCACCTACGTCACACGCACGCCGTCTCCCTTCAGTACAGAGTTGTGAGGCGCCATATTGGCATTCATTTCATGCCTGTATGTATATATGCCGTTTCTGAGCACCAGCAAATTGAGAATCACTGGAAAACCCGTTGTTAATTGTGTGATTTGTTCGAATAAAATAATGAGAAACGTCATATTCGTAGCAAAACAATTATTGTAACTTGCGTATTATGAGAGCAGGCTATCTGAAGGCAGCGTCACGCTGAAGATCCACCCAAAACGCATTGTTCTTGGTACAATTTGTTATAATTAAATTTCATTTAGTAACATAATTATCTACGATCAACGTTTTCAGCAAGGGCTAACACAATATGATTAAGTACAAGGATGGTGTTGTTGGTTTAATGTTGTAAGTATCGCCATTATACAGACTCGTGTTGTTGGTTTAGCGTAATAACTAATGAGTACTTTGATGAGGTGATGGTTCGCGTCTTAGCACTTCCAAATTTTATTTTTTATTTGGTTCTGATACCTTATTATTAGTTTAATATAAGTATATGCTATAATATTTGATGTTATGTAAATATAAGTTCACCTTTTTTTTAGAGGGGTGACTATTCGATTGGCTTAATCTACAGGACATCTTGCGCTACTTGTATAAAGATATTTTACTCTTTCTTTTACAATTGCGAAGATTCTGCTACTGAGTAGGAACAGTGATCAAGTAAGACTGACCTTGGCGTTTTACTAAAATGTGGGAATGATGAAATAATTTTTATTTTATGCGGAGAAGTATTCCAAATTTGTACCGCACTGTTTGTAATGGAACTTTTATAAGCCTGTGTTCTTACAGATTAGACATGGTACTTTCATTTTCGTGGACGATGGAGGAAACGTGCGTTTTAATAGAGGTAACGTGGGAATTTTACGCGCGCCCGTTGAGTAAACAGTGTGATTTACGAACTACTAGCAACATCCCTCAACTGCCGGTGGAGTGCGTATACCACGTCGGGGCCCACGTACCGTATGCACAAGTCGCATCGTCCCTGAGCGTTCAGCAGCACGTTGAACTTGGCGCGCTCAACGTTAACGTCTGACAGCACGGCCCGTGTGCCGACGGCTTAACCATGGTGCGTCGGCCTCGCCGTGCTCGCCCCCCCCTTGTCTTTTGGCGCACGCCGGATGTACGGTGCCGATCATTGCGCGCCTTGACGTGCGAAATTGTGGTGGGTTCGCCGTCTCACTCTGAACAGGTTCCCAGCTCGTAATTTGCAAGCCCCAAGTTACGTATGGCTTTTATTCTGTGTTTAACTAAGAAGATTGATGAAACTTATTGTGGCACGGGTAGCTGCCGGAGATGGTTCTGAACTTGGTTTCACAGTGGCTATTTTAAGGAGGCTCATGTTCCTCATTCCGTTTTAGATCATCGATGGAGTTGAAACGTCCCCTTTTTGAACAATTTTACAAGACTGTGCTTAACCTGACACACTATATTTTTTTAGCGCAACGCAATCTGACTTTCACAAAATCCCTACAAAAGAATGGCCCTGACTAACATTAAACTATACCTTTCACAAATCACTAAATCACTTACCTCACAATAATCTTCGTTTCTCCCACTACTGCAATACAGCAAGCGCCACTACTGCCAGCTAAATAAAAGATTCAAACTATGGAAGGCACTAACTACTGATAGGGATAGTTAGCAAATGAAAGATATTAATAGAGAACAAACAATGTATTTACCTTGATATCATCACATGTATATATATATATATAGAGCAGTTCATCACAAATTTCAAAACTCCGCCATCTCTCTCTCCACATCCACCACTGCTGGCGGCTCACCTCCAACTGCGCAACGTTACGCGCTGTTCACAGCCAGCTGCCTAACACTACAATGGTTGAGTATTACAACAATGCAAAGCAGCCACAGGCTGCACACAGCACAGCCAGTGATTTTCATACAGAGGTGGCGTTACCAATAAAAAAACCTAAACAGCCTACTTACATAGCCCCCATGCTACCCACAAAAAATTTTACAAAATTTTTTTGGGCACTGGCCAATACATATTTGTTAAAATTTTTTTCACAATTACAATAACAAAGAAATCAAATGCACACACTTATTGATACAATGTTGGTCAAAAGCTAAAATTTTCTCACAGTCCATAAAGACAGTCCTAATCGTTCATCGTAAAACTGCCGTTTCTTTTCTCAAAGTCTGAGCAGTGAAAGACAATGCACAAAGACGTAGTGGATTTCCATGCAGTCTTGAAGAAGTAGTTATAAAGGCACATTTGCATGCCGAGCGTGAGTTTCCGCGGAAACGCGAAATATTAATTAAATAAATAATCAGTGAGTAATAAATAAAGCCTATGGCACACAACTGCAGCGCTGTGTCGCTGATAAAGACAAAAGAATAATTACGTTACTCTTATGTTTGATTAAGAGAGGAGAGAGCTCAGGTAGAAGTGGTGCGAGAAGCACGTATTTTATTTTATTGTCTGGCACACCGCCATATTTTCATGTTATAGAAGAATACTGCGAGTTGCAACCACACTAGGCACTCGATTCTGTAATGAATTTATATTTATAAAAGTAAGTAGGATTATGAACTGTAGGCTATTTCATTGAATATATCTGATTTAACTAACTGTGTAACTTTTTATGTTTAGTAGACAATCACCTCTGTACGACGTATTGGCATGGCTGGCAAATCATTGTAATATTGAGATTAGATCATGAGTCCGTACCTACCGCAGCAGTCTTTGGAAACGATTTAATTACGAAGTCCGATTATTTCAGTTTTCTTTCACGGTCAACTACGAGTTACATTGCCTTTTCCAAATAGCCATTGTCAAGCGTCTGATACCGAATAATTAAACGTCCACGTTCCAGATAAGCAAATACCAATTACAACCAATCATCATACATACAGAATAATTAATCATTAATATTTTATTCCATTTTATTTTTATTTATTTTATATTGGCGACTGCGTGTCGGACTTGTTATTTTGTCATTTGTTACATTGTTCTTTTTGTTTCATGTCAAAAATCAACTTTCTGGACCTGGACGTGAATGTATGAGAGATAATGAAAATCTGAAGATATTTTCCAATTCTAAAGTTTTGCCGGAAGACGCAATGAAGCTTCCAGCAAAATAAGGTAAGACGCAGCATCTTTGCATTAGCAGGCTTGACCAGACGTATAATTCAGTGTATTAGCTTTTCAGTAAATTCTGTAGTGTTTCTTTCGCGCATAACAGTTTTCAGTAACAAATTTCATTCCTAGTACTTTTCCCTAAACAATAACGTATCCAACAATACCAATACACGAGTGTACAATATGGCCGACTTCTGTACGATATGATGTAACATGGCCAGCAGCCATTACCAATAATCTCAAATTCAGTTTATATTTTTAAATTAACGGGACAGCCATTGTTGCTACGAGCGATTCATGCTCAACTGCATTTCATTTTAAAATCAGTGTCAAATATTTTCTTGAAACATAAATCACGTGTGGCATGGTAATGACTAGAAATCAATACGCAAAAATGGAACAGCAAAGACGTACTATTCAGACACAATCCGACTCGGACGAGAGACAAATTTTAGAAAATAACTTTACGACAGCAACCGGTAGTGACGATTTATCAAACATTGACGCAAGTGTTGACGGAAATTTTTACAATAGGCCGTCCACCACAAAAATTTCAAAGTCTCAGTCAGAGCCCATGTTAATGCATGACGTCACGTCTAATGACGCGGCGGGGGCACAGACGTTGCAAACGGTAAACATTGCCGACATGTTACAAATGATAATGAAACAGAACGCCGAAAACATGGCAACCTTACAGACACAAAATGACGAAATTAAATCTGACCTCATAGCACTCAAGACGAGTAATGACACTTTATGTAAACGTGTGGAACTTATAGATGCCACACTGACCAAACAGATGACTGAACTCAGTACTAAATTTTCCCAGCTTAATACGACACAAGAAAAGACTACAACTGACGTAGCACTTTTACAGACACAAGTAAAAAATCTTAATGTCACGTGTGAAGTTCTTACTGAACAAATTCAAACATATCCTTCAGTACACGACAACCTTGAAAAACGAATTACTGACGTACAGAATAAATTTGACAATGTTGAACAACACCTGACTGACATCTTACAATCTGATGCTACAGCTCATTTTCAAAACATTAATAAAAAATTCCATGATTGGGTAGTGAACAAAGACAAACATTTTGATAGATGCCTACGTGAAAATTTACCAACAATTGTGCACGACTCCGTAGCGCAATACATTACTAATAACAAACAGCTGATCAGTGACGCAGTACAATCCGTCACTGCACCAATGACACAATTCACCGATCGACCACAGTCTGAATGTAACGAAAATATCAGTCAAAATGTACAGTTCAGGAACCAATATACATTCGAGTAGGACACACACATACCGCACACGACAAACACACAAGAACAAAACACACCACGACTACAACACATACCACGAGGTGCAAACACAAACACAAGCTATTATCATGGTAAACCACAGCAACATTATCGTAATTACTCGCCAGCTGAACATTGCAGTAATTACAGTGGAACAAATCCATATCACAATGCGAAGGAAGAAGAAAGCTTAATGAAACACAGGCAATTTCAGATTTTTATCCCAGAAAAACGAACCATTCATCCGGTGATTTTTCTTAAATCTTTTAGTAACGCATTTCCACGCACTTGGAGTGACCAGAAAAAGATTTCATATATTGTCGGTTACATCCAAGGCGATGCAGCTGTCTGGGCATACAGTCAAGCTGACGTATGTACCACGTACAGTGAGTTTGAGCGTGCTTTTCTGAACAAATTCTGGTCGCAATCCGTCCAGGAGCGACTCAGAAGACAAATTCTAGACCCTGAAACTGTTAACAGTAAAAATGGCAACTTACGCAGATATTTTGAAAAATACTTGAACATGGGACACTTTTTAGACGAACCAGTCGCAACACGCGATATACTCCGTGCGTTGAAGGCCAAATTGCCTTTCAACATTAAAGAAAAACTCCTACATATCCCGGATGACGATTCAGATTATTTTTTAACAGCTTTAGATTCGGTTGACATGTTACTTGAAGATCAGCGCTTCGCGCGGCAAAACAGCAGCCACAATGTTTACACTAGTGGAATGCAAAACATGCAGGCTTGCCAACTCAATTCTGGCGCGCCCACAGTTGGATACGCGGTACAACAAAAACAGCAAACTCACATGCCGTCTCAATACGGAAATCAAAATCAACACGCGTATTCCAATACAAACAATAGTTACAACAGTAATAACACTTCATGCCGCAATCCATACAAAAGGCACCGCGGTAATAACTACAACGGTAACAACGGATACATAGGCAACAACAAAAACACAAACAGAAACAGAAATAATAATAATAACTACGAGCCAAGACAGCGTCAAGGCTGGACTCGTAACGATCAGTACTTTCATTCAAACACTGCTTTACCACAGCAGCCACCAGGACAAAATTGGAGCATACCTTATGACCGACAGGTAAGTTATAATGCGCAACAGCAACAACAACCGCAAAAGTTTGGAGATCACATTAGGCAATATCCGAATGTGAATATAATAGAAATGACACCTGACACACAACCTCAATCTGTGTCAGTACCTAATACAAATGCTAATCCAACAAACTAGAAACAGTCACTTCTATGCCCCAGGTCGTGGCTGAGGAATTCTTGGGGGGCGACTTCAATGTTAATCAGTTGTTTGGCACCACAGTTGAACATCAGAATAATGAAATGCCGAATAATTCTAAACAAAAATTACCTGTTTTATTTATAAGATACAACCACAATAACAATATATCAGATGAACTTTTACAAGACAGTACACAATGTCGTTCAAACACAAATGAAATTGTTTTAGCATCTACCACTGGTGTAGTAGGTGGGATTCCAACTACTATTATTCTAGATACAGGTGCAGCTGTGAGCGTTTTGTCTTTTAATTTCTATAAAAAGATGTGTGAATTGGAACCTGTGCCTGAGTTTCCTGCCCAAAACTGTAAAATAACTACTGCACTAGATAATAAGTCATGTAGGGTTACGAAGCAAGTTTTTGTAAACATTAAAATAGGTAATGGAACCGTACAATGGCCATTCCTGGTTGTACAAAACCTTGTGACAAATTGCATATTAGGAATGGATATTATGAGCGAGAAGGACTGCATTATAGACTTCTCCAAAGGTAAATGTATTTTAAATGATAGAGGCAGTGTAATTATTATTGATTTGGACAGGAGAACTCTAAAGCATGACAAACACTGTACAGGGTACAAGGTTCAGTTAGTACTTGACAATGACATTCAAGACACGCACACACACTCATTTGACACAGAGCTAATGGACTTGAAAACATTGCTTGATCATAAGATAAATGAAGCTACAGCTCTCAGTGCACATGAACGTATAAAACTACAGGAAGTGTTATCCAAATATTTACAAGTTTTTGCCAAGCGAATAGGTGTTATCAACACGTATGCGTACAAGATTGAAGTTAAGCCTCACAAGATCTTCTACCACAAGACATATAACGTACCGTTATCTCAACGACCTGCTGTGTGGCAAGAATTAAAACAAATGTTAGACTGGAAGGTCATTGAACCATCCACCTCACCTTACTGTAGTCCTCTACTTGTTGTCAAAAAATCAAATGGAAGCATTAGGTTAGTGTTAGACGCACGAGCAATTAATGAAATAATTTTACCAGTTCACACAAAACCCGAAAATTTAGAAGAGCAATTACAGAAATTTCTAGATGCAAGGTATTTTTCCACAATAGATCTCGCGAATTCATTTTGGCAGGTGAGTATCACTCCTGATTCTCGGAAATATACTGCATTTATGTTCGGGGGGCGAACCTATCAGTTTTGTGTTCTACCTTTCGGACTGAATGTCAGTTCTGGGGTATTCATTACAGCCCTGGATACCGTGCTTGGCGATGATTTAGTTGAGACAGTCACACACTATGTTGATGATATACTGATAGCTACACAGTCTTGGAATGAACACCTTGACACACTTCAAAGAATTTTAGAAAAATTTGTACAAGCTGGAGTCACAGCCAATCTTAGAAAATCAAAGTTTGGTTGCAGTGAGATAAAATATTTAGGACATATCATTAATTCACAGGGCATACGTCCTGATCCCAGTAAATTAGATGCTATCAGAAACTTTCCTAGTCCTCGAACTAAAAAACAGTTAAAATCATTCCTTGGGCTATGTTCATTTTTAAGACGTTTTTTGCCACAACCACTTTTGAACAGTAAACATCTGCTAAATCTACTCAGAAAGAATCAAGTTTGGATCTGGTCGGAACAGTGCCAGAATGACTTTAATACAATTAAACATGCTTTAGTGAATGCAAACATATTGAGCCATCCAGATTTCAATTTAGATTTTTGTATGACTTGTGACGCTTCACGTACTGGTTTGGGATGTTGCTTATTTCAAGTTGTAAAGAATAAAGATAAGGAACAGATAAGAATTATTGGGTTTGCGAGTCGTACTCTATCTGAATGTGAGCGTACATACTCCACTACTGAGTTAGAAACACTTTCCATAGTATGGGCATTCAAGAAATTCAATTATTATTTATTTGGAAAACATACAGTAATTTATACCGACCACCAGGCCCTGACATTTTTGTTAACTTGTAAACTTGTACATCCTAGACTATCACGATGGGCAGTTACACTTCAGAACTACTCTTTTGAAATTAAGTACATAAAAGGTAAGGACAACACCATTGCCGACGCTTTGTCTAGACTTCCACAAGGTATGAATGAAACCAACAGTGACTTAGAAAATATAAATGACTACAGGATTCTCTTAATGCAAGACAAGCAGTATCACCAATATTATATTGATATGTGCAGAAACATGGCTAAATTACAAAAATCTGATCCTCACTGGTATAAGATAATAACATTCCTGGTAGAAAAACACAATCATCCTTTGACTAAGTATTACAAGTTACACAATGATGTGTTATTTTATCGCCGACATTCAAATGCTACTAACTGGTGTGTATGCATTCCCAAAGAGTCTGAACGTAATCTAATTTGGCACACACACTTAGTTTGGGGTCATTATGGGACGAAGAAGTGTTTAGCAAAGCTCAGCACATACTGTTATTTTAGCAATATGAGAAGGAAAATTTACAGGGAACTGAAAACATGTGTCATATGTCAAAAATCAAAACCTCAGAATTTATCCACAAAGACAGATTTACATTCTATTTTACCCAGTAAACCCCTGGAAATTCTGTGTACTGACATCAGTGGACCGCATCCAGCAAGCTCTGGAGGCGTCAAATATATCTTGGCTTTTTACGATATATTTTCTAAACATGTAAAACTTTATGCTTTAAAATCCGCCACTGCAAGTGCTATAATACGAAGATTCTCAAGTGATTACCTGACGCACGTGGGAAAACCAAAAGCAATTCTGTCAGATAATGCAGCATACTACTCTGGGTACAAATGGAGAAATTTCTTGAAGGACAATAACATTAAAAGTATATCTATTTCAAAGTTTAGTCCACAATGTAACGCGACTGAGAGACTTTTCCGAGAATTAAACCGATTCATGAGGACCTATATTTCATCAAAACATACTAATTGGGTGTCCTACCTAAGTCTATTCGAAGACGTACACAATAACTTAAATATTTACGATACAAATTACACACCTAACGAGATCATGTTCAATTGCAAACAGTGGATAGAACCATTACCTAAGTTGTCAGACAAGGAAATCACACCTGAACAGAAAATAAAAGAAGTTTTGACTACGCTGACACATCACGCACAGATACGAAACAAACATCACAGAAACATAATAAAAAGAAAACAAAAATTCGAGGTAGGAATGCTTGTACTACTTCGTACTCATCATAAATCTGTAGCACTCAAACGACGCAACGCTAAGTGGCGTCTGCTATATGAAGGACCTTATATGATTGTTAACATACCGCATTCTGGTGCGTATTTGTTACAACATCGTAGAACTAACAAAATTATTGGGCTATACGCACACCGAGATCTTAGAGCATTTCATGCGGAATAATGTCAAAGTCACATCCACCAAAACATTGCTAAGCAACTCCAAAAAACTCTGTTGCTACAACACAGATAGTAAGTAGTATAGAAATTTTCATTTCAGCGGTTCCAGTGACGCAGTTGAAGGCAGAAGAACTCTTCTTTCAGCGTGCGCCACCACCTGGAAGACGGAATATTAAAATAAAATTTATGTTTACGTAGCAGTGAATGATATATTAATTTTTTTACGGAACATTTGTGACTGTGGGTATCACTGACTTGGTGTGACACCTGACGAACCGACAGACGTCATCTGTGAAGCGAACTTTTACTTTGAGAAATACATTAGACGCACATCTCTCAACACGAAAAGCATCTATCAGTAGTCAAGGCCACACGGACACTGTACACACACGCACAAAACGCGAGGAATCAAACATTTTCTCTCTTACTATTTTGAATATTTATTGAGTAGTGAAAATGCCTGGTCTTGCCTACTGATGTAATGAATGTTGTGTCTAACCTATCTTAATTTCAGATGACATCACAAAATAAACATCGATAAAATCCCAGCAAAACTGATAAAGAGGACGTAAATATCTGCAATTCATGTAATCAAATGTGACACAATGAGATAATTTATAGCTATGTAATAATGATGTAAACATGTTTATGTGCAACTGTATTATGTTTATGCTATGAAAATATGTGACGTGTGTATGTATGATTACTTATATTTTTTTTCCTTCTCTTTCAATGATGTATAATGTAACTGTTACTATGTAAAAGAAATTTGAACAAAACGAGTGCCAAAAGGACATTGCATAGTGAACCATTGTTCACGGACATTAATGAACATTACTAACTCTGCAACTACGCAGAAACCTATGTGAAAGAAACTGTTAATGACATTCATTATGCATCGTACCTATGTAAACGCGATGAACCATTTCTTTGATTAATAACTACGAACATTTAGGTGAGCTATATTCAGCAAAAAACTGAAAATGTGAAGTGCATAATTCGTGCATCGTCTAGTGACAATACTACAGTACCTAACTTCAAGATGTTAACTGGATTAAACGGACACAAAGTGCCTGTCCAGAAAACAACACGACGGGTGGAAGAATTTTGGTTGGAACTTCAGGGAATGAAATGTTCTCGAAATGTGACGGACACTCTTACCTGGACTGTCCAAGGATCCACGCCAGCTATGTGCCGTCCGAGGTTCTGCAACCAAGCTTCCACGGAATGTAAAAAAACGAACTGCACGTGGACCAATTACTAACGGGTCACGTCAGATCTGTAATAAACAATGCCTTTTTGTCACAACGAACTGCATCACAACGACTATAATGGAAATGGAAATGGACACGCTTATGTTTTAATCACGTTGTTATACAACGATGATACTAACCTGTGAAAAAATTATTGTGCAGCAGATGAATATGAACTGTAATAACGACACGATGTGAATAGGTCGACGCACCTGAAACATACGGACATTTTTCTTTGAAGTATTTCAAAACAATACTATGTAACTAAGAACATTCAACAATCTGAGTTGTATTGTGATATAACAAATATTGTAAATTTAAAACTAAGTTACCTGTTATAGAATGTAGTCTTCATATGTAATCTTGGTTGAATATTTTCTTTGTGCAACGACTAAGATACGCGCCCACACGAACAATATGAACTGCATTACTGTGCCGCGTGATCTAACTGTATGATATAACGGCACTGCCGGAGTCACACAGACGCTTCTGCGCATGCGTGCACTCTGTCTGCCAACATAAGAACTTTTACGGCGCACCCGCGTCATTCAAATTTTGTATATAATGTGTATAATGTGTGTAATGTAAGTCATGTGAATAGTTGTAGATAACTTAGATTTACTTGTGCCTTTAGGTGAATTGCTCGCCTGCAGGTGTGTCCTTTCGCCTCGCAATTCAGGGGGCAATATAGAGGCACATTTGCATGCCGAGCGTGAGTTTCCGCGGAAACGCGAAATATTAATTAAATAAATAATCAGTGAGTAATAAATAAAGCCTATGGCACACAACTGCAGCGCTGTGTCGCTGATAAAGACAAAAGAATAATTACGTTACTCTTATGTTTGATTAAGAGAGGAGAGAGCTCAGGTAGAAGTGGTGCGAGAAGCACGTATTTTATTTTATTGTCTGGCACACCGCCATATTTTCATGTTATAGAAGAATACTGCGAGTTGCAACCACACTAGGCACTCGATTCTGTAATGAATTTATATTTATAAAAGTAAGTAGGATTATGAACTGTAGGCTATTTCATTGAATATATCTGATTTAACTAACTGTGTAACTTTTTATGTTTAGTAGACAATCACCTCTGTACGACGTATTGGCATGGCTGGCAAATCATTGTAATATTGAGATTAGATCATGAGTCCGTACCTACCGCAGCAGTCTTTGGAAACGATTTAATTACGAAGTCCGATTATTTCAGTTTTCTTTCATGGTCAACTACGAGTTACATTGCCTTTTCCAAATAGCCATTGTCAAGCGTCTGATACCGAATAATTAAACGTCCACGTTCCAGATAAGCAAATACCAATTACAACCAATCATCATACATACAGAATAATTAATCATTAATATTTTATTCCATTTTATTTTTATTTATTTTATATAGTGTTGTCCTTCCAACGGAAAGACAGTGCTGACTCGACATGCAGACAGGTAATGGGCCACAACAGAGCAAACCCACAGCAGACCCACTGTAGTCCTGGTAGAGATTGTGGTATTGGTGGGCCACTAGAGGTGCGGACCCACTGCAGTCCTTGTAGAAATAATGGTACTGATGGATCATCAAAGATGTAGACCCACTGTAGTCCTTGTAGTGATTACGGTACTGGTGGGCCACCAGAGGTGCAGACCCACTGCAGTCCTTGTAGAGATGGCCAGCAGCCATCTGTTGTGACTGTGCAGGTGCACAATCACCATCAAAGAGTCTTGCGGAGAATATAGCAAGTCCATAAACCACCACTTGTGCACTCACAAAGTTTTTTAATTGTCCTTAGAACCAGCAATGCTGTTATCCAGTCCCTTGCTGAATTATTAACACACGTGGAAACACTAACAGTCCCTACTTCTCACATATTGTCCATATACTATGACCAACAGAAACGTGTGCAGTGAGATGTAACTTACAAGTTACTTAATTTGATGAACTGGTGTCAATTACAATTTTATAACATGAGAATACAATAACAAAAATACAGAAAACATCATTAAAGAACATAACAATACAGATAACATTTGTAATAAAACAGGCTTTACAAAAGAATAGAAATAGACATATACATCAGTGCTACAGGAATTATGACATGAGTACATACATAAAAGATCAGAATAAATTTTGAAACATCAACTTCACACATGAGCATTAAAATAAAACAGAATAAGTAATGTCTAAGCATATTTACAAGTTAAATAACATATTATTAATACCAATTATATTTGAGGATAACAGTATTCCTCATCATAGTGAATAGTATTAGAAAAAAATTCTATGAAACTACACAGAGACAGGAAGGAAACAAATATACAAGGATACACAAACACATAGGGGGATAACACAATGGAAAGGACAGGGTTCGTTTTCAGTGTAACTTTTGGTACTGCAGTATTTTGCGAACAAAACCTTTTTTGTTCTTGGAGATCTCCCTTCGTTCATCATTATTCCCAAAAAGTCCTATCTAAACCTCCTTCCTGTATTCTATTCATATTTCTCTCAAAATAATTATTTCTCATTGTACAATACTCATTTGGCCCAAATCTTTTTTATATACCTTGTTAATGCATTGCTTCCAATTCATCATAGTTAGTTTCTTATATAGTCTACCCCCTCTTAAGCTAACTTAAATCTACTGAGCTCAGATATATATACCAAGGGACGAGGCAATGCAGCATCACATAAAACAATTAATATAAACAGCAATGAAAAAAACGCAGATTTGTGAAGCAAGCAGCATTAAGCAATTGGCAAAGCAATTGTAATATTACAACTAATCTAAGGCAATGTGCAGCAAACAATAAAAATAAATCATTAGTAAAACTGGCTTAACAGAATAATACAAAGTCAAATTCAATAACACTATGCCTGGCAAACAGCAGCAACTTATACCTAAACATGACATAGCTCAAGCAGAAAAAATATTACAGTAAAAATGGCCATGTTTAAAACTTACATCACATCTTAACACTAGAGTGATGCATCACGAGAACTTACTCTATGAAAAAAAATTACCAAGTAGTTGAAAAGAAAATTATGTATGCAGTTCCTGTTATTAGTCCCTTCTTATTGTTCTTTCCATTCCAAGAGCTCCTTTTTCGAAGAATGTGGGTCATAAAATAATTATTTAATAGATCTGTTGACAGAAAGTGTTTACATTAGCAAATGAAATTTTTTTTTTTTATAAAACCAATGCTGCAACACAGCTGGAAACTAGATATCAAATGAAATAAGCAACTATGAAAGGCAAAGCATAAAAATATCATTGAATAGTCATGTGACATTTCATAAGTTAGTAGAAATTCTCACAACTCTCGTAGAAAGACGCTTGTCGTAATCAGGTGTGCAGATGTAAAAATATTTCTCGTCATTTCATTAGGTATTTCAGTAAATATCATAAATTACGAGCTCCACACTATGCTTTCAACAAGGAAATGTCAATAGCGAGGATAATGGGCTCCCTTTTTTTTTCTACCTATGCTTCCGGAAAGGCTCACCCTAATGGCTTGTTCTGCAGGTGTCTGACACAGCTGTGTGCCCACGACGCACGTGCAGGTGGTCACGTAACTTTCTTACGGAAATATTTACGACAGCAGTTTCCGCTACAGTGACAGTCTCATATAAAAATTTCACAGGTCAAGAATTTGGGTTACAAATCTGTAGAAACAAAATCCTATGAATATAACAGTGTCCAAGAAATTTTCGCCATCATTGTGATACATTCACGCATTTACACACATTTCATAACTCTTAAAGTACGATTCTTGGTTTCCAACATCCTTTTTCACAAGTCAAGAGTCCCTAACTTCTATCCATTATTCATATACATATAAACACGTAATCACATTCCTTATATAGCATCAGCTTATTGATCATAAACATACCTCAACAGCATAATACACATCGTCGTCGTAAAAATAACATCATAACACCTCAGTCAACTCTCAAAATCGTCGTAGCTTCCTCCAATAATTTCAAAACCTAAAAAAAAAATTCTCTGCTCATTTCAAAAGTGTCATCTACCTCAAACGTACCTTAAAAATCATGATCTCATACCAAATACATCATTCAAAGCTCTCATAGTATCACAATGGTTCTGAAAAAATATGAACAGTTCACAAAGTACAAACAACATACAATTTCGGAAGTGTGAAGTTATCCAACGGTGTAATTACGTAAACGTCTGTCACTGATGTAGTAAAATAAATGTTTGTCTCTCTCAGGTAAATAATCAGATAGCTGTGTAATTCTGCGTTAGAGAAATATGGTACCGATGTGTAAAGTTGTATAAGCAAATACCATATTAGCTAGGGCTCCTTGTGCGTGCCAAACACATGGTACACAAAGTAAGCGTGTACCCCCCTGAGGATTAATGTAATTATACCTTCAGGTGTTACAAATTACAGCAATGGAATGAAATGTATGACGGAAAACCCTTGTATCATTGCACTTCAAATATCTTAAAAAAAATGTTTTAAGTGCGAAATTAATCACTCAAATACGTGTACTGTAGCGCTAAACTGTGCGTCATGTTGTAAGATAATCTCTGTGGAAGTCTCGTAGTTATCGTCCTCCGAAAGCTAAGTTCTGCAGAAGTCAATGTACTTACCTCATGATACACAAAAGTGAAATGCTTTGCGTATAGATATCTTAGTTATTACGCTTATTGTTGTGATGAAGAAAGTACTGTGCTGTAACGTATTGTTGTGCCACGAAAAAGGCTGTCTCATTGTTGCAATACCACAAAAGTTACTACTAAAACATGTTTTACTTTCCAGAAGAATTCAGAAAAACTGTGCAGATATAAAACAGATACACCGCAAAAGCAACAAGGTGAATTGTGTCACACATTAGTAGCGTCGTGATATAGTTGTGTAGCTGTCAAATAAACTAACCACTGTGTCACCTGGTATCTCTCAGAAAGAACCTTGAATCCATAATGTATTTGCAAGTAAACCAAAATGTTGCATTAAAAAAAACGCAGATTATCTTTCAATAAACGGTTTTACATGTGAAATGTGGTGTAAACCTTTACTCTTCCTAGTATGCAGAGTTTCAACTTCAACGCAATTATCATGTGGTATACGTAGGATTCTGTAAGGTCCATTGTAAACTAGAAAGAATTTGTGACTCAAGTGTTTCTTCTTATGTGACAATGAATGAGCTTTAATGAGAACTTTCTGACCAATATACAATTTCTTTGCATTTGCTTTACCGTGTAGTTTTCTCCTTTTGTCTGCTGCAGATTTTATATTTTTAAGAGCCAAATCAATTATGTCTTTGTGTCGAAGTTTACGTGTATTCGGGAAAGGTACAAGCTCTCTGATTCTGTTCGGTGGTTTTTCATTCTTCAGTACAAGAGTAGGTGGTAAAGCAGTGGAGTCATGAGGCATTTCATTCAGCACGTTTTGAAATAAGTGTAAATATCTGTCCCAATGCTGATGCTTTCTGTGACAATAAAGTCTGCAAAGCTTATTGATTTCTTTCATAATCCGTTCGGAGGGGTTACAATGTGGTGAGTACAATGAAATAAAAACAGGTTTGATTTTATTGTTGCGAAGCATGCGAGACCAAACAGCAGATCTGAATTGCGGTCCGTTATCTGAAATGACTTTAGCAACGTGGCCAACTTCACGTAAGAAATTTTTAACAAAGGCGTTGGATACAGATCGTCCAGTGGCTTTACGTAACGGAGTGAAAGAAACAAATTTGGAAGTAAGTTCAACAGCGACTAGAACGTACGAAAATCCATTCGATGTTCTGACAAGGGGTCCCAATAGATCAACTGCAGCAAATTCTTTTAATTTAGAAGGAATAATAGGAAACAACGGAGCACGATGTGAGACAGTAGATGGTTTCGCCTTTTGACAAAGTTTACAAATAGACAAGACTCTTCGAATTCTCTTTTCCATATTGTTAAAATAACAAGTCGTTCGAAGAATATGATAACATTTTCGTGGACCAAAATGTGCGTAGCTGAAATGAATGTACCAAATGAGCTTATTAACAAAATCGTCAGGAATGCAAAGTACCCATAGCTTGTCATCAACAGTGCAGCGTTTGAACAGTATGTTGTTTCTAACCAGATAATAATGCCGAATCTGTGTGTGTGTCTTTTCATGCCATTTGCTTTTGATGTCTTTCCAAATCGGATCTTTATCTTGTTCATGAGCAATGTCCTTTAAAGATGTGGTGATGAAGTTTTCAAAGGCGACTTTCTGAATGTAAAGAATACTGAAATTTTTCTCGAGGTTGCCTTCTGTGTTACTTTTCTCAAGCCCAGCCGGTGCGCGTGACAGTGCGTCCGCAACAATGTTCTCCTTGCCGGGAATGTAGACTATTGTGAAGTGGAATTCTTGCAGAAACAATGCCCAACGTTTTAACCTGTCATGATTTAATTTTGAAGACATAAGAAATTGTAATGCACGATGATCACTGTATACTTTTACGTGCTTACCAGAAAGAAAGAAACGGAATTTGTTAAATGCCCAAACGATAGCTAAAGCTTCTAATTCAGTAACGGAATAATTTTTTTCAGATTTTGTTAGCACTCGGCTAGCAAAAGCAATGGTTTTCTGAACAGTAGTGTCATTTTCTGTGGCTTCTTGAAATAAATGGGCACCAAGACCGACTTTAGAAGAATCCGTGCTAAGGCAGAAATCTTGTGACAGATCTGGATGAGCTAGAATTGGTGCGTTAAGTAGCGATTCTTTCAAAGAATTGAATTCCAACTGTGCTTGTTCGTCCCAGTTCCAAATAGTATTTTTTCCAGTGAGAGAACAAAGTTTTGGTGTAACAAGGATTTGCATATTCAGAAAACGACGGTAAAAATTTACGAGACCTAGAAAACTGCGGACTTGTCTTTTTGTGGATGGAACTGGAATGGCTCTGATTGCTTCTAACTTTTCAGGATCCGGCTGAATGCCTTCAGAAGAAATAATATGTCCTAAAAACCTCACCTTTGACCTACCGAATTCAGACTTTTCCAAGCTAACTGTAATTCCAGATTCTGCAAAAATACGTAACAAACTGTTGAGGATGCGATTATGTTGTTCCCATGAAGCTTCTGCTATTAGAATATCGTCCACATATAAGGTGATGGCGGTAGCGTTCTCGCTTCCCACGCCCGGGTTCCCGGGTTCGATTCCCGGCGGGGTCAGGGATTTTCTCTGCCTCGTGATGGCTGGGTGTTGTGTGATGTCCTTAGGTTAGTTAGGTTTAAGTAGTTCTAAGTTCTAGGGGACTGATGACCATAGATGTTAAGTCCCATAGTGCTCAGAGCCATTTTATAAGGTGATGTGACGTTTTAAGAACTCAGGTAATATGGAATTTAGCCCGCGAATGAATGCTGCTGAAGAAATGTTCAAACCAAAAGGAAGTTTCCGAATCTGATAACAAACGCCGAAACAAAGGAAAGCTGTGTATTTTCTACATTCTGGATGAAGTTCGATCTGATAAAAGCTGGATCTGAGATCAATAGAAGACAACACTTTTACACCATTAAAATTTTGAAGAAGTTCTTCCAACGTTTGCGGCCTGTCTGTTTCAGGAATAATGATCGTATTGATTTGTCTCGAATCTAAGACAAGCCTGATCGATCCATTTTCCTTCTCAACAACATGTAATGGATTGTTGTATGAGCTTACTGCAGGCTCAATAATGCCCTCGTCAAGCATAGATTGTATTTCTGTTCTAACACGGTCCCTATAATGTGCTGGAATTACATATGGTCTAACACAAAATTTAGTATGCTCACGAACACGAAATTGGTATTGAAATCCCTTGATTGTTCCTGTTTTGTGAGTAAAAACTGTGGAATGTGCTTGTAAAATCTCAAAAAGGTCCTGCCTATCAGTGTCATTACAATTCTCAATTGTTTGAATTTTATTCTGAATTAACTCATTAATTTCAAATATGCCGTCGATATCATCCCTGTCAGTACTTGCAGAGTGATTGTTAGTGTCTAGTTCCGTAGAAAATTCCGAACTGTTGTCTAACAGAAGGTAAAGCCGATTAATTTCCTCGTCATGGTTTGAGAGCCAATCGACACTGTCGATTCAGCCGTCAGGGCATCACCCGACCGGCTCACGTGTTGTCAATTGTCACATGTGATCAAAGGCCCTCGCCTACATTCCAAGAGCCAATGACCGATCTTAAGAAGATTCTTCGAGAAGCTTTTCGACGTGACAGATGAGGCAATGAGCGTGAAGACGTTCACCTCCAGTGAACTGAAGTGAATAAATACGTGAGACGCAGTGGACCCAACAGGAGAAGCAGTTTCCAGTTCAGTTTCGGTGCTGAAGACCGTCATGCAGGAAGAGACTACATCGTACACAGAAGCACCAAGTGCGCTGCTGTAATGGAATAGCAAGCAGCAGCCTCGCCGAAGACAGAAGTTAGAAGGTATTTGATTTTTACATACCCGGGTGACCCTTGAGGGCAGGAAGGAGACGGCCTCACATCAGCAGTCACCTGTGAGCTGGGATGAAGATCTGACAGCCGGAGACTGGGAAGCTGGAGTCCGTTGTTCGAGTCTGGGACACTGGCCTTCCCCCGCCGCGCCGCTCCGATGGCCGACGCACAACACTGCCACACGCGGCCGCTTAGAGAAGAGAAACACTGGGACGCCACATCCAAGGTACCACCGTCCGATTCACGACTTCGTTCTCAGTAATTAAACGGGCCACCGCACGAGGCGCGTCTCCAGACAACTGGGCGAGATGGCGACACGAGATACACACCGCCAGGCGTAATCAGACACCGCCGCTGCCGCAGCAGAAGGCTTCGCAGACGCCACAGCTGTCGCTCTCCCAGCCAGGACAATCCAGTAAGGAAACCGTTGTACAAAACTTTCAATTGAAGTTATCTTATGTAAAAATTCTGTTTCATTCTACCTCATACCCGAGCCAAGGAAGAACCCACCCTGCCCACATGTAGTTAAGAGAGAAAAAGTAATTTATTTAGTGTTTTTTCACCCTGACATAATGCCTTAGAATCAAATGTCCTTTGCAGTAATGCGCATCCTGACAATTGACTAGCATCAGAAGAGAGAACCCAGTTACACTAGACAAATTTATAGTTGATATGATGAATAGCAGCTGGCTCCAAATATAGCAAAATGTAAGTTAATGTGGATGAGTAGGAAAAGCAAACCCGTAAGTTCGGATACAGCATTAGTAGTGTCGTGGTTGACGCAGTTACGTCGTTTTAATATCTGGGCGTAACGCTGCGAAGCGATATGAAATAGAATGAGCATGTGAGGATTGTGGTACAGAATGCGATTGGTCGACTTTGCTTTATTGGGAGAATGTGAGAAAAGTGTAGTTCATCTGTAAAGAATACCGGATATAGGATGCTAGTGTGACCTGTTCTTGAGTACTGTTCAAGTGTGTGGGATCCGCACCAGGTAAGACTGAGGGAAGACTCCGAAGCAATTCAGAGGTGAAATGCTAGGTTTGTTACCGGTAGGTTCGATCAGCATGCAAGTCATATGTTTCGGGAGCTCAAGTGGGAATCCCAGGAGAGAAGAAGGCATTCATTTCGAAGAAAACTACTGAGAGAGTTTAGAGAACCGGTCTTTGAAGCTGACTGCAGAACGATCCTACTGCCGCCAGCATACATTTCGCTTAGGGACCACAGAGATAAGATGCGAGAAATTGAAACGTCCCCTTTGAACAATAGTACAAGATTGTGCTTAAACTGACACACTATATTTTGTTAGCGCAACGCAATCTGACTTTCAAAAATCCCTACAAAAGAATGGCCCTGAGTAACATTAACCTATACGTTTCACAAATCACTTACCTCACAAAAATCTTGGTTACTCGAGCTACTGCAATAAAGCGAGCGCCACTACTGCCAGCTAAATAAAAGATTCAAACTACTGAACGCACTAACTACTGATAGGCATAGTTAGCAAATGAAAGATTTTAATAGAGAACAAACAATGTATTTACCTTAATAGTCATAATGTATATAGCAGTTCATGACAAATTTCAAAACTCCGCCATCTCTCTCCCCACATCCACCACTGCTGGCGGCTCACCTCCAACTGCGCAACGCTATGCGCTGTTCACAGCCAGCTGCCTAACACTACAATGGCGAGTATTACAACAATGCAAAGCAGCCACAGCCAGTGATTTTCATACAGAGGTGACGTTACCAATAAAAAAACCTAAACAGCCTACTTACATAGCCCCCATGCTCCCCACAAAAAATTTTACAAATTGTTTTGGGCACTGGGCAATACATATTTGTTAAAATTTTTCATCATCGTAATTACAATAACAAAGAAATCAAATGCACACACTTATTGATACAATGTTGGTCAAAAGCTAAAATTTTCTCACAGTCCATAAAGATAGTCCTGATCATTCATCATAATAGTAATTACAGTTTTTTCTTTCACAAAGTCTCATTAGTAAAAGAAATTGCACACAGAAGTAGTGGATTTCCATGCAGTCTTGAAGAAGTAGTGTTGTCCTTCCAACGGAAAGACAGTGCTGACTCTTGACATGCTGACAGGTAATGGGCCACAACAGAGCAAACCCACAGCGGAGTCAATCGAAGTTTTGAACAATATCGTTTGCTAGGTCATCACAGAGCAGACCCACTGCAGTCCTGGTAGAGATTACGGTATTGGTGGGCCACCAGAGGCGCAGACCCACTGCAGTCCTTGCAGAAATAATGGTACTGGTGAGTCAGCAAAGACGCAGACCCACTGTAGTCCTTGTAGAGATAATGGTACTGGTGGGTCATCAAAGATGCAGATCCACTGTAGTCCTTGTAGAGATTACGGTACTGGTGGGCCAGCAGAGGTGCAGACCCACTGCAGTCCTTGTAGAGATGGCCAGCAGCCATCTGTTGTGACTGTGCAGGTGCATAATCACCATTGAAGAGTCTTGCGGATAATATAGCAAGTCCATAACCACCTCTTGTGCACTCACAAAGTTTTTGGAATTGTCCTTAGAACCAGCAATGCTGTTATCCAGTCCCTTGCTGAATTATTAACACACGTGCAAACACTAACAGTCCCTACTTCTCACATATTCAGAATGAGATTTTCACTCTGCAGCGGAGTGTGCGCTGATATGAAACTTCCTGGCAGATTAAAACTGTGTGCCCGACCGAGACTCGAACTCGGGACCTTTGCCTTTCGCGGGCAAGTGCTCTACCAACTGAGCTACCGAAGCACGACTCACGCCCGGTACTCACAGCTTTACTTCTGCCAGTACCTCGTCTCCTACCTTCCAAACTTTACAGAAGATCTCCTGCGAACCTTGCAGAACTAGCACTCCTGAAAGAAAGGATATTGCGGAGACATGGCTTAGCCACAGCCTGGGGGATGTTTCCAGAATGAGATTTTCACTCTGCAGCGGAGTGTGCGCTGATATGAAACTTCCTGGCAGATTAAAACTGTGTGCCCGACCGAGACTCGAACTCGGGACCTTTGCCTTTCGCGGGCAAGTGCTCAGTTGGTAGAGCACTTGCCCGCGAAAGGCAAAGGTCCCGAGTTCGAGTCTCGGTCGGGCACACAGTTTTAATCTGCCAGGAAGTTTCATATCAGCGCACACTCCGCTGCAGAGTGAAAATCTCATTCTGGAAACATCCCCCAGGCTGTGGCTAAGCCATGTCTCCGCAATATCCTTTCTTTCAGGAGTGCTAGTTCTGCAAGGTTCGCAGGAGAGCTTCTGTAAAGTTTGGAAGGTAGGAGACGAGGTACTGGCAGAAGTAAAGCTGTGAGTACCGGGCGTGAGTCGTGCTTCGGTAGCTCAGTTGGTAGAGCACTTGCCCGCGAAAGGCAAAGGTCCCGAGTTCGAGTCTCGGTCGGGCACACAGTTTTAATCTGCCAGGAAGTTTCTCACATATTGTCCATATACTATGACCAACAGAAACGTGTGCAGTGAAATGTAACTTACAAGTTAATAATATGTTGAACTGGTATCAATTACAATTTTATAACATAAGAATACAATAACAAAGGTGCAAAATACATCATTAGAGAACATAACAAGACAGATAACATTTGCGGTAATGCAAGCTTTACAAAAGAATAAAATATACCTATACATCAGTGTTACAGGAATTATGACATAAGTTCATACATAAAAGATCAGAATAACTTTTGAAACATCAACTTCACACCTAAGCATTAAAATAGAACAGAATAAATAATGTCTAAACATCTTTACAAAGAAAATAACACATTATCAGAAAAATTCTACAACATAGTTCCTATTAGCTTAACACATTAAGACAGGAAAAACACAACTACCCAAGGGTACACAAACACATAGTGGGATAACACAAGGAAAGGACAGGGTTTGTTTTACTGCAGTATTTTGCAAACAAAACTTTCTTTACTTCTCGGAGATCTCCCTTCGTTCTTCATTATTTCCAAAAAGTCCTATCTATACCTCCTTTTTGTATTCCAACCATATTTCTTTCAAAATAATTATGGCTCATTGTACAATACTCATTTTGGCCCAAAACGTTTTCATATAATTTCTCAATACATTTCTTCCAATTTATCACAACTCATTCTCGCATATAACCTACCCCATCTTAAGCTAACTTAAATCTACTGAGCTCAGATGCTAAACTAAGGGACGAGGCAATGCAGCAGCACAAAACAATTAACACAAACAGCAATAAAAATGTGGTGTCACTGCCAGACACCACACTTGCTAGGTGGTAGCTTAAATCGGCCGCGGTCCATTAGTACACGTCAGACCCGCGTGTCGCCACTGTGTGATCGCAGACCGAGCGCCACCACACGGCAGGTCTGGAGAGACGTACGAGAACTCGCCCCAGTTGTACGACGACGTTGCTAGCGACTATACGGACGAAGCCTTTGCTCTCATTTGCCGAGAGACAGTTAGAATAGCCTTCAGCTAAGTTAATGGCTACGACTTAGCAAGGCGCCAATTGTCACAGTGCATGTATCTTATGAGTCTCATTTGTATAGTCAAGAGAGATGTATCACAAGGATTGATTAAAAGTTAAGTATATTCCAAAGATACGTATTTTCTTTATAGTATTCAATACGTATCCTGTTCCAGACTTGACGCCAGTCGGCGTGTGTGTACGCGTGCCTTTCGGCTTCCTCTTCAGTGTGGCGTGACTAGCTTGTTACGCCACAACAAAAAAAATGCAGATTTGCGAAGCAAGCAGCATTATAGAAATTAGCAAAACAATTGCAATATTACAGCTAATATAAGGCAATGTGCAGCAAACAAGAAAAATAAATCAGTAGTAGAACTAGCTTAACAGAGTAATACAATGTGAAATTTAGTAGCACTATGCATGGCAAACAGCAGTAGCATCTAAACATGACAAAGCTCAAGCAGAAAAAAATAGTACACTAAAGACAACAATGCAGATAAGGGAAATGTCTGTTCACATCTTAATGTCTATGTAATTAAAGTGGTGCACCACAACAACTTATTGTAAAAAAAATATTACCATGTACTTGAAAAGAAAATTATGTGTGCAGTTACTGTTACTAGTCCCTTTCCTTTCCAAGTGCTCCTTTTTTTAAGAATGTGGATTACAAAATTATTATTTAATAGATATGTTGACAGAAAGTGTTCACATTAGCAAATGCATTTTATTTTACAAAAGCAATGCTGCAACACAGCTGGAAACTAGATATCAAATGAAATAAGCAACTATAAAAAGCAAAACATAAAAATATCATTCAATAGTCATGTGACATTTCATAAGTTAGTAGAAATTCTCTCAACTCTCGTAGAAAGACGCTTGTCATAATCAGGTGTGCAGATGTAAAAATATTTCTCGTCATTTCATTAGGCATTTCAGTAAATATCATAAATTAAGAGCTCCACAGTGTAATCATACGTTTTCAAGTTCGACCGTGTCGTTTTTGCGATGCTTTCTACAAAGGAATGTCAGAAGCGAGGTTAATGGCCTCTTTTTTTCTCCACCTAATGGCTTTTTCTCCGGGCGGCTGTCGCCCAGCTGGGTGCCCACGACGCATTACGTGCAGGTGGTCACTTAACTTTCTTACCGAAATATTTACGACACCAGTTTCCGCTACAGTGACAGTCTCATATAAAAAATTTCACAGGTCAAGAATTTGCGTTACAAATGTGTAGAAACAAAATCCTGTAAATATAACAGCGTCCAAAAGAATTTTCGCCAGCATTGTGATACATTCACGCATATACACACATTTCATAACTCTTAAAGTACAACTCTTGATTTCCAACAACCTTTTTCACAAACCAGAGTCCCTCAACCACTACTCATTATTCCTTACCTCATTCGTCGACACTTCTTCAATATTTCATCATAAGAGACGTAGCATAATCAAATAACTCATATAGCATCAGCTTATTGATCATAAACATACCTCAGCAGCATAATACACATCGTCGTCGTAAAAATAACGTCATAACACCTCAGTCGAATCTCAAAAACGTCGTAGCTTTCTGCAATAATGTCAAAACCTAAAAAAAAATTCTCTGCTCATTTCAATAGTGTCATCTACCTCAAACGTACTTTAAAAATCATGATCCCACACCAAATATATCATTCAAAGCTCTAATAGTATCACAATGGTTCCAAAAAAATATGAACAGTTCACAAAGTACAAACAACATACAATTTCGTAAGTGTGAAGTTATCCAACTGTGTAATTACGTAAACATCTGTCACTGACGTAGTAAAAAAAATGTTTCTTTCTCTGTTAAATGATCAGATAGCTGTGTATTTTACGTGTTAGAGAAATATGATACTGATGTGTAAAGTTGTATAAGCAAATATCATATTAGCTAGGGCTCCTTGTGCTTGCCAAACACATGGTACACAAAGTAGGCGTGTACCCCCCTGAGGATTAATGTAATTATACCCTCAGGTGTTACAGATTACAGCAATGGAATGAAATGTATCACGGAAAACCCTTGTATCATTGCACTTCAAATATCTTAAAAAAAATAAATGTTTTAAGTGGGAAATTAATCACTCAAGTACGTGTACTGTAGCGCTAAACTGTGCGTCATGTTGTAAGATAATCTCTGTGGAAGTCTCATAGTTATCGTCCTCCGAAAGCTAAGTTCTGCAGAAGTCAATGTACTTACCTCATGATAAACAAAAGTGAAATGCTTTGTGTATAGATATCGTAGTTGTTATGCTTATTGGTGTGATGAAGAAAGTACTGTACAGTAACGTATTGTTGTGCCACGAAAAAGGCTGTCTCATTGTTGCTATACCACAAAAGTTACTACTAAAACATGTTTTTCTTTCCAGAAGAATTCAGAAAACTGTGCAGATATAAAACAGATACACCGCAAAAGATCCATTGTAAATTGTCACTCATTAGTAGCGTCGTGATAAAAATCGTGTAGCTGTCACATAAACTAACCTCTGTGTCATCTGGTATCTCTCAGAAAGCACTTTAAACCCAGAATGTATTTTCAAGTAAACCTAAATGTTGCATTAAAATATCAAATTAAAAAAGCACATTATCTCTCAATAAACGGTTTTACGTGTGAAATGTGGTGTAAACCTTTGCTCTTCGTAGTACGCAGAGTTTCAACTTCAATGCAATTATCATGTTGTATACATCGGTAAAGAATGCTAAAATTTTTTCTCAAGGCTAGCGTCTTATGTTATTTTTCTCGGAGCCAGCGGGCGCACGCGGCTGCCTGCTGTGCGAGTCATTGTCTGTCTCTTTGTTGGCGCGCGCCGTTACTGGGATTAGGAGACCTAACTTCTACAAATTCACTCTGACTGTTTGAATCCCGCCAGTTCTGATGCAATTCAGGTCTGTCGTTACGAATATATCGTCTGTCGACATGTCGATAGATTCCATAGTTTCTTTCTTGTCGGTCAGGTGGTGGAGAATTTCTCCCTGAATCGTAACTGCGCGCTGGACCGTTGCGTCTAAAGTTATTCTGTCTCCCTTGATAATAATTGTTTTGGTTCCCATATTGTCTGTTTCTCTGATTGTCTCTGTGATAATCATTACCGCGGAGAGGTGATCTTTCCCTGTAATTATTACTACTCTGCCAACGGTTGTTATACGGGTGGTGTCTGTTTCGGTCACGATTTGTGTTGTAACAATAGCCTTGTCGCGTCCAGTTATTATTTCTTTCATCGCGGAATTGCGACGGATGTGATCTGTAATTGTTGTGCTCCTGTTTCCGCGTTCCCCGATTGTCAGTGTCAATTTCCAGTTCTTGTAACAGTCCCTGAAAAGCTTCAATGTCGTTTTTGCAACGTCCTGCCAAAATAATATGTCGTAAATGTTCAGGCAGTTTTATTAAGCAAATGCGGATGAGTTCTGAGGGGCTGTATGGGTTTGACAGGTACTGATTCTTGTGCAACATGTCTTCAAAATATTTCACAAGACTGGAAAATTCAGATTGTTCGAAATGTTTCATCATTATGATGCTATGTTTTACTCGGTCTTGTGTAGCTTGAGACCAATATGCTGAGAGGAAGGCATGATAAAAATCTCCTTCACTGTGACAATCGTGAATGACCGATCGCATTCTTACAGCTGGTTCATTCTCCAAGTAGCCACACATAAATTCTAATCTGTGCTCCAATGACCAGTTGGGAGGAAAACAATGAGAGAATTGATGGAGCCACGCTTGTGGATGAATGTCGTTGGCAGAATTCTTAAATGTTTTGAATTTACGTGTAGTAATAAACAGCTTATAGTCAAAGTCATCATGTCGGCGAGTCGCATATCCGTCATTGTTACGTCGTGTCGGCGGTTCCATCTCAAAATTCGGAGCACATTGCCAATTTCTTTCATAACTTCCGAAATGCCCTGTGTTATTATTTTGTGGCTTTTCCGTATTTCTATGTCCCTCTTCCCGTGCTGGAGCGCGAGTGTCCTCTGAAATACGTAATTCTTGTATTACCTGTGTCAGCTGATCTTGTACTTCCCGGATTTCTCTTTTGTACTGTGTATTGATTTGATTTTGATTTTGTTTGAATTTTCTAATTTGTTCATACTCTTCAGTGTCAGTGAAGGCTACAGGTGTTGTGTCATTCAGATCATCATCTACCTTTGTAGATAAGTTAGTGAACTGATCTGAAAGTTCGGCTACTTTATCCGATAATGAAATTATTTCCTCTGTGTGTTTTTCTGAACCAAGTTTCAGAGTATTTACTGTGTCCTTTAAATTTTCCTGAGTTTTTGCAAGTTGCATAACCGAATCGGTAGATGCAGCTGAGTCAATTTTAGCTTGCAGGGTGTCGTGATTTTCATGAACAATAGTTTGCAGTTCTTTTATAGCTGCTTCATGATTCTGTAATGCATTTTCATGACGCGAAAAAATAGGTTGAAAATGCTCACAAATTTGTGTTTTTACGTCATTACAGACTTTTTGACATTTCGATTCGATATTATGTAACTCAGTAGTTAAATCTTCACGTGTTTGTCCAAGCTTATGTTCCACTGAGTCTAACTTTTGAAGCTTTTGTTCCATTGCGTCTAATTGTTGCTGTGTTTGTCTCTGATTTTGTTCCATTGTGTCGAACTTTTCAAGACTTTGTCCCATTTGTCTCTGATTTTGTTCCATTTGTTGCATTAATTGCAATAATAATGTATTAGTGTCTGGAATCTGTTTCTCTATGCTTTTATGGCAGTGAATTTTCAGCGGCAACATTCACATTTTGACAAGCAGAAAATGTGTCTTGACTCATTTGAGAAAACGGTGAGAACCCAAAACCTAAGTGTACAGTATTTGCAAAATTGTGTCCTGTCATTCCCGATTCCTGAGGCGAGCTGTTGCCGACCGATCGATCGATAATGCTTCCCTCTTCACTAATTGTTTCACTGTCCACGCCATTGTTTGCCGCCCGCTGCATTTCCCTATGCACAATTACCAAATTACTACTTTGAACATCAGTTAATTCAATACTCGGTGGCGCTAACACACTGCTTTCGTTTTCACTGTCATTTCTCAGTTTACTTTGGAGCCTAGTATTACGTTTTTCACACGCCATTATTTTCACAGTATTTCACACAACAACACAGAAAAACACAATTTGAAGAGCAAAAATGAGAGAACACATTAACATAACACTGAAAATAATATCTAGTTAATTGCAGCTGCGAAATACTTTGTGCAAATCTACATGCATGCCACAACTGTTTTACTGTACAACAATGAAAGACTGCAACTACAAAGGAGATTTTCTCTACAATTACGCGCTAGCAATAAACAAAAGCTACACTAATTACACAAACTACAAGGAAAAAAAATCAGAAGATTCCAGTGAGGTATCCTGGTAGGGTCGCCATATGAAACGTCCCCTTTGAACAATAGTACAAGATTGTGCTTAAACTGACACACAATATTTTGTTAGCGCAACGCAATCTGACTTTCAAAAATCCCTACAAAAGAATGGCCCTGAGTAACATAAACCTATACGTTTGACAAATCACTTACCTCACAAAAATCTTGGTTACTCGAGCTACTGCAATAAAGCGAGCGCCACTACTGCCAGCTAAATAAAAGATTCAAACTACTGAACGCACTAACTACTGATAGGCATAGTTAGCAAATGAAAGATTTTAATAGAGAACAAACAATGTATTTACCTTAATAGTCATAATGTATATAGCAGTTCATGACAAATTTCAAAACTCCGCCATCTCTCTCCCCACATCCACCACTGCTGGCGGCTCACCTCCAACTGCGCAACGCTACGCGCTGTTCACAGCCAGCTGCCTAACACTACAATGGCGAGTATTACAACAATGCAAAGCAGCCACAGACTGCACACAGCACAGCCAGTGATTTTCATACAGAGGTGACGTTACCAATAAAAAAACCTAAACAGCCTACTTACAAAATTAAGGCTCATACGGAGGCATACGGACAGTGGTTTTTCCCTCGCTCTGTCTGTGAGTGGAACAGGAAAGGAAGCGACTATTTGTGGTAAAGAGTACCCTCCGCCACGCCTCGTACGGTGGCTTGCGGAGTATGTATGTAGATGATCCGGGTAATTTACGACGTCGTCACCTGTTGAGCATCTGTGGAGCACTGCTTACTTCAAGGCACCTTCAATCGACGACGTAGTTGTTGGGTTCAAGAATGATCAGTCGAACTCTATGAACCCCTTGTGGTTAATGTGTATGATTTTGTAGTGAAAAAACGGTACAGTCACAGCACGAAAGGTACAAATGCTTCAACAAGCTAATCTATGGAACATACACTATGTGATCAAAAGTATCCGGACACGTCGCTGAAAATGAGTTACAAGTTCGTGACTCCCTTCATATAGTGTTGGTCCACCCTTAGCCATGATGACAGCTTCCATTCTTCACAATCAGGTGCTGGAAGGTTTCTTAGGGAACGGCAGCCCATTCTTCACGGAGTGCTGCACTGAGCAGAGATATCGATGTCGGTCGGTGAGGCCTGACACGAAGTCGGCGTTCCAAAACATCCCAACGGTGTTCTGTAGTATTCAGGTCAGGACTCTATGCTGGTCAGTCCATTACAGGGATGTTATTGTAACCACTCCGCCACAGGCTGTGCATTATGAACAGGTGTTCGATCGTGCTGAAAGATGCAATCGCCATCCCCGAATTGCTCTCGAACAGTGGGAAGCAAGAATATGCTTAAAACATCAGTGTAGGCCTGTGCTGTGATAGTTCAGCGCGAAACAAGGGGTACAAGCCGCTCCATGAATAACACGACCACACCATAACACCACCGCCTCCGAATTTTACTGTTGGCACTACACACGCTGGCTGATGGCGTTCATACCCACACCCTGCCATCGGATCGCCTCATTGTGTGGCGTGATTCGTCACTCCACACAACACTTTTCCACTGTTCAATCGTCCAGTGTTTACGTTCCTTACACCAAGCGAGGCGTCGTTTGGCATTTACCGGCTTGATGTGTGGCTTATGAGCAGCCGCTCTACCATGAAATCCAAGTTTTCTCACCCCACGCCTCTCACAGTACTTGCAGTGGATCCTGATGCAGTTTGGAATTCTTGTGTGATGGTCTGGATAGATGTCTGCCTATTACACATTACGATCCTCTTCAACTGTCGGCGGTCTCTGTCAGTCAACAGACGAGGTCGGCCTTTACGCTTTCGTGCTGTACGTGTCCCTTCACGTTTCCACTTCACTATCACATCGGAAACAGCGTACCTAGGGATGTTAAGGAGTGTGGAAATCTCGCGTACAGACGTTTGACAGAAGTGACACCCAATCACCTGAACACGTTCGAAGTCCGTGAGTTCCGCGGAGCGCCCCATTCTGCTCTCTCACGATGTTTAATGACCACTGAGGTCGCCGATATGGAGTACCTGGCAGTAGGTGGCAGCACATATGTTTTTGGGGGTGTCCGGATAGTTTTGATCACATGATCCATGAACCATGGACCTTGCCGTTGGTGGGGAGGCTTGCGTGCCTCAGCGATACAGATGGCCATACCGTAGGTGCAACCACAACGGTGGGGTATCTGTTGAGAGGCCAGACAAACATGGGGTTCCTGAAGAGGGGCAGCAGCCTTTTCAGTAGTTGCAGGGGCAACAGTCTGGATGATTGACTGATCTGGCCTTGTAACATTAACCAAAACGGCCTTGCTGTGCTGGTACTGCGAACGGCTGAAAGCAAGGGGAAACTACAGCCGTAATTTTTCCCGAGGACATGCAGCTTTACTGTAGCATGGAGAGCTGCATCAAACCAGTCTCAGGACTGAAGACAACAACAACAACAACAACAGTGTATATTGGTTTAGTAGCTAAGAAATCCGGCGTCGCCTGACCACTTATTTATACCTGTGCCTGAGAATTGGTATGAATGGAATTTATTTTTGTCTTTTAAAGCTTCTTTGTGCGCAAGTTTGAGGCAGTATGACTGGGGACATGAACGAAGAATTTGTTTGCTTCACATACATGGGAGAGAGCCACCTAGAATTGGCTGTGTAAAAAGATAGTGACACTAACGTCCGAGCACGCCACACACAGCATGAGGCCTTGCGCTTTGCTTATCATCATGTCGTAATGCAAGCCTACCGCGGATTGTGCACGTTTAAAGCGAAACGGCTATAAAAATTCTCTCGTCTAGCCATTTCTCGCAAGAACTTCCACTTTTATGATATTACGTTGGAGACAAAGTACTTGAAGCCTCTGTTAGTGAAGGCTTCTGAGAAGCGAGATAACACATGACGCTCTCAGTCGGAGTTATGTCGCGTCTGGCTTTCGGGAGGAGTTTCCAAAGAGAGAGTCAAGGCCTGATGTTTCTGATACTCATTGGATTCTTGAGACTGCTTAGTCTTCACCCTTTTAGCCATTATGGCTTATTCAGAAATACTTGACTGATTTCTACGCATTTTTGTTCGTAAACAAAAGGAAATCAAAAGTAATGAGTATGCACTCATATCAGAAAACAAATTGAATAAAGTCGGGTTTCCGATAAAACGACATAAATACAACATGTCGAAAGAAGCTAAGCAACGTCGTTAAGATTTTTAATACCCAAAGCGGGATCAATAACTGGGATATCCTAGCCAAGAGAGTTTGTTGTTAGTTTTTATTCGCAAAGATAAAATGCAGCCTTAATTCTGTCAATGACTTAAACGCCCCAAAATAGATTTGCCACTGATTGAATTTCTCATTATGAGAGTATTAAAGGCGATCTATTTTAATTGTTAAAAACCGTTCAAAAGCCAAGATCGTACAAAATATTTTTTACTCAAGATCATCTTCAGGCCGTAAACATTTTTTTGTGGTAAACCATGCTCATTTTACGCTATACCTCATGACAAAGACGTCAATTGGATAAAATGCAGCATATTATTAACGTTAGTCATCGCTGAAATATTTGAAAACACACAGCACCTTGTCCAGAAGGACATGTCCACATACATGTTGCTCACAGATGCTTGTTGCATGATATAAATATGGTACACAACAGCACATCTGTTTACTTGTGCCGGACACATCCCAAACAGTGCAAATCTACTTAAAGCGGTGTGCAAGGTATATTCGCACTGTTTAGATGTGAAGGCCAAATTAAAGGTAGACTCAAAATTTCTGTCGTCCGACCAGGGTTCGATTCCGCAAACTCTCGGTTGTAAATATTGGGTTGGTGCTTAGGTTCGCAACGTTTTTCCAAAGTTGACGTCTTGTGCATGCGTTTCAGAGAAAAATAAACATGTTAAGACCTGAAGATGACAGCTAAGACTGTTGAAACCAATTGTCTTGAATAAAAAAATATTTTGTTTAATCTTGGCTTTCGAGAGGTTTTTAATCTGTCGGTGTTTTTAATCTACCGGTGACATCTATTGATTATTTAATGTACTAAAAAACTAACAGCACCATCTTTGGTGTTCTACGCCATAACAATTAATCGTCCGAAGTAGTAACCTGAGCAGACGATTTTAAATAAAGCTTAAGGGGGGTAGGACGTCAAACGGGCCGACTTGGAGCAGGAGAGGCACCACAGGACATTTTAATTTGCACTGTCTATACTTTTACAAGTAAATTCATAAAACTTTGTCAGCATGACCAGGATTCAGAATTCGCACTCATAGCCGTGGAAGTTCAAAAACACGAAAAAATAAAAATTTTTAAATGTGCAATTTCATGATTTTTTTCACTTACTGTTGGCTGCATTTGTTGCTATAGATACACTTTTCTTCATAAGTAAGAGGGATTCTTCGATGAATTTTGCACAGCTTACAAACCATACTTACAGGTGAATGAAACTCTAGAATTTATTTAATCTATCGAAAAATGAATGGGCTGTTACGTTTTAAACTTCGTGTTTAGAGAAAACTCGAATTTTATAGTTAATTATCTCAAATTATACCACAGTTTCTAACAGATTTGGGAGATTCTAGAGTTTCGTACACCTGTAAGTATGGTTTGCATGCTGTGTAAAATTCATCGAAGAATCTCTCTTACATATGAAGAAAAGTGAACCTATAGCAACAAATGCAGCCAATACCAAGTGAAAAAATGATGAAATTTCACATGTAAAAAAAATTGTTTTGTTATGTTTTTGAACTTCCTATGCTATGAGTTTGAATCCTGAATCCTTCCTGGTCACGCTAACAAAGTTTTATTAATTTATTTGAAAAGTATAGACAGTGTACATTGAAATGCGTTGTGGTGCCTCTCCTGCTCCAAGTCTGCCCGTTTCACGTCCTACCTCCCTTTTTTCCATGATCCTCTTTTGATGAAATAAAGCCTATACGTAGTACCAATCCGCGATCAAGTTACATGTGGAAACCTCATGAAAATTCGTGTAGTAGTTTTGGAGATAAGCGTGTTCAGACAGACAAAGAGAGGGCCAAGGCGGTTTTACAGTACTGATGAGGAAGCCCCACTGTGGAAACTCTCAAAGGAAGCACAGAGCAGCGCCCTGCACGTGGTGAGAGGTAGACAGCCCCTCCAGCAGAAGACTGGACAGACTCCGGGAAACGTCACACGCGGTGGCAGGCACGAGCATCGCTCCAACTTTGAAGCAGAAAAGTTTATGTGAATTTTGTAAACAACAATAATTAGGTGTGGTTCAATGGCCGAGTGCAGGTCTTTAGATTGTAGTCCGCAGCTCGTGGTCTAGTCACTGCAGACTCCTAAGGTACGAGCATATGGGATTGGTTCCCAAGTATGTGAGTGGCTGGAAGACTTCTTAAGTAATAGAACCCAGAACGTTGTCCTCGATGGTGAGTGTTCATCGGAGGTGAGGGTATCATCTGGAGTGCCCCAGGGAAGTGTGGTAGGTCCGCTATTGTTTTCTATCTACGTATATGATCTTTTTGATAGGGTGGATACCAATGTGCGGCTGTTTGCTGGTAATGCTGTGGTGTACGGGAAGGTGTCGTCGTTGAGTGACTGTAGGAGGATACAAGATGACTTGGACAGGATTTGTGATTGGTGTAAAGGATGGCAGCTAACTCTAAGTATAGATAAATGTAAATTAATGCAGACGAATAGGAAAAAGAATCCTGTAATGTTTGAATACTCCATTAGCAGTGTAGCACTTGATACAGTCACGTCGATTAAATATTTGGGCCTAACATTGCAGAGCGATATGAAGTGGGACAAGCATGTAATGACAGTTGTGGGGAAGGCGGATGGTCGTCTTCGGGTCATTGGTAGAATTTTGGGAAGATGTGGTTCATCTGTAAAGGAGATCGCTTATAAAACACTAATACGACCTATTCTTGAGTACTGCTCGAGCGTTTGGGATCCCTATCAGGTCGGATTGAGGGCGGACATAGAAGCAATTCAGAGGCGGGCTTCTAGATTTGTTGCTGGTAGGTTTGATCATCACGCGAGTGTTACGAAAATGCTTCAGGAACTCGGGTGGGAGTCTCTAGAGGAAAGGAGGCGTTCTTCCCGTGAATCGCTGCTGAGGAAATTTAGAGAACTAGCATTTGAGGCAGACTGCAGTACAATTTTACTGGCGCCAACTTACATTTCGCGGAAAGACCACAAAGATAAGATAAGAGAGATTAGGGCTTGTACAGAGGCATACAGGCAGTCATTTTTCTCTTGTTCTGTTTGCGAGTGGAACAGGGAGAGACGATGCTAGTTGTGGAACGAGGTACCCTCCGCTAAGCACCGTATAGTGAATTTCGGAGTATGTATGTAGATATAGATGTAGCGGCTAGCACTGCTGCCTCTGGATGACGGATCCCGGGTTCGATTTTCGGCCGGGATGGGGATTTTCTCTGACCGGGGACTGGGTGTTTGTGTTGTTCTCATCATTTCATCATCATTCGTGACAGTGGCTAGATTGTACTGTGTAAAAAACTGGACTGTGAAAAAATTGGGACTTTGTAGGGGTGATGATGACTGCGCAGCTCAGCGCCCCACAAACCAAACATCGTCGTCTTTAGATTGTACGCCACTTCGGTGACTGCAGTGTCCCTGACCTACAACAGTGTTGCTACAGGAGAAAGGGGCCTATAATATGGAATCCGAACCACGAGTCCTACCGTATTCGCACTGTTAAGAAGTGAAGGCTAGATTAAAGGCAAACAAAATTTCTGTCATCCGGGCAGGATTCGATTCGTCAAACTCTCGGTTCCAGGCACGCTCTTTACAGCTAGATCACTGGGCCTAACTTTTTTTTGTACGACTTATCTTAGAAGAAAGATTATGGAAAGGCAAACCTACATTTCTAGCATCTGAAGACTTACAGAAAGCTTTTGACAATGTTGACTGGAATACTCTTTTTCAAATTCTGAAGGTGGCAGGGATAAAATACAGGGAGCGAAAGGCTATTTACAATTTGTACAGAAACCAGATGGCAGTTATAAGAGTCGAGGGACATGAAAGGGATGCAGTGGTTGCGAAGTGAGTGAGACAGGGTTGTAGCCTGTCTCCGGTGTTATTCAATCTGTATATTGAGCAAGCAGTAAAGGAAACAAAAGAAAAGTTGGGAGTAGGTATTAAAGTCCATGGAGAAGAAATAAAAACTTTGAGGTTCGCCGATGACATTGTAATTTTGTCAGAGACAGAAAAGGACTTGGAAGAGCAGTGGAACGGAATGGACAGTGTCTTGAAAGGAGGGTATAAGATGAACATCAACAAAAGTAAACCGAGGATAATGGAATGTAGTCGAATTAAGTCGGGTGATGCTGAGGGAATTAGATTAGGAAATGAGACACTTAAAGTAGTAAAGGAGTTTTGCTATTTGGGGAGCAAAATAACTGATGAAGGTCGAAGTAGAAAGGATATAAAATGTAGACTGGCAATGGCAAGAAAAGCGTTTCTGAAGGAGAGAAATTTGTTAACATCGAGTATAGATTTAAGTGTCAGGAAGTCGTTTCTGAAAGTATTTGTATGGAGTGTATGGAAGTGAAACATGGACGATAAATAGTTTGGACAAGAAGAGAATAGAAGCTTTCGAAATGTGGTGCTACAGAAGAATGCTGAAGATTAGATGGGTAGATCACATAACTGATGAGGAGGTATTGAATAGAATTGGGGAGAAGAGGAGTTTGTGGTACAACTTGACTAGAAGAAGGGACCGGTTGGTAGGACATGTTCTGAGGCATCAAGGAATCACAAATTTAGCATTTGAGGGCAGTGTGGAGGGTAAAAATCATAGAGGGAAACCAAGAGATGAATACACTAAGCAGATTCAGAAGGACGTTGGTTGCAGTAAGTACTGGGAGATGAAGAAGCTTGCACAGGACAGAGTAGCATGGAGAGCTGCATCAAACCAGTCTCAGGACTGAAGACCACAACAACAACACCAAATATTGGGGGGGGGGGGGGGGGTGTGCATATGTTCGCAGTGCATTCCATAATTTTAATAAACGCAACAGATAAACGTAACAGAACCCTTCCTCATCAATAATACATTCTCCTTCACCATTTACAATGATCTTCCAACGCTGAGGTAACTTTTCTATTTCGCGACTGTAGAAATAGCGTGGTTTTGAGGCAAAGAACTCGTCGAGCAATATTCGAAGGGCATTTTCATCCGGAGAAGGAAGTCCTTGAAGGTTGTCCCATAAAGACCGGAAAAGGTGAAAATCTTGAAGGCGCGAGGTCTGGTGAATAAGCTGGTTGCGGTATGACTGTCCAACCCAACTCCTGTACAGTGTTTTTTGTCAGTCTAACAGACTGCGGGCGGCCGTTATCATGGAGTAGCGTCACTTCACGCAGTATTCCTGGTCGTTATCCTTGGACTGCAAGACGCCTCAGCTGATGACACTAAATGACAGCCCTGATTGTTACACATCGCGGAAGCAATCCACAGTACGCCACACCGTCGGTGTTCCATGCGTAACATTATGACTGCGTATGGGTGAAGGTCTTTGTACGGGGAACTGCTGGATAGTTTTGGCTCAACCATTCATTTTTTTTCCTTGAGTTAGCATAAAGACACCATTCCTCGTTGCCAGTAACGATACAGGCTAGGAAAGGTCGGTGTCCTTCATGAGCCAATTTACGATGAGCAAGCGGAGATACACTACTAGCCATTAAAACTGCTGAACCACGAAGATGACGTGCTACAGACGCGAAATTTAACCAACAGGAAGAAGATGCTGTCATATGCAAATGATTAGCTTTTCAGAGCATTCACACAAAATTGGCGCCGGTGACGACACCTACAACGTTCTGACATGAGGAAAGTTTCCAACCGATTTCTCATACACAAACAGCAGTTGACCGGCGCTGCCTGGTAAAACGTTGTTGTGATGCCTCTTGTAAGGATGAGAAATGCGTACCATCACGTTTCCGACTTTCATAAAGGTCGGATTGTAGCCTATCGCGATTGCGGTTTATCGTATCGCGACATTGCTGCTCGCGTTGGTCGAGATCCAATGACTGTTAGCAGAATATGGAATCGGTAGGTTCATGAGAGTAATACGGAACGCCGTGCTGGATCCCAACGGCCTCGTATCACTAGCAGTCGAGATGACAGGCGTCTTATCCGCATGGCTATAACGGATCGTGCAGCCACGTCTCGATCCCAGAGTAAACAGATGGGAACGTTTGCAAGAGAACAACTATCTGCACGAACAGTTCGGTGACGTTTGCAGCAGCATGGACTATCAGCTCGGAGACCATGGCTGCGGTTACCCTTGACGCTCCATCACAGACAGGAGCGCCTACGATGGTGTACTCGACGTCGAACCTGGGTGCACGAATGAGAGAACCTCATTTTTTCGGATGAATCCAGGTTCTGTTTACAGCATCATGATGGTCGCATCCGTGTTTGGCGACATCGCGGTGAACGCACACTGGAAGCGTGTATTCGTCTTCGCCATACTCGCGTATCAACCGGTGTGATGGTATGGCGTGCCATTGGTTACACCTCTCGGTCACATCTTGTTCGCATTGACGGCACTTTGAACAACGGACGTTACATTTCAGATGTGTTACGACCCGTGGCTCTACCCTTCATTCGATCCCTGCGAAACCCTACATTTCAGTAGGATAATGCACGACCGCTTGTTGCAGGTCGTGTGCGGGCCTTTCTGGATACAGAAAATGTTCGGCTGCTGCCCTGGCCAGCACATTCTCCAGATCTCTCACAAATTGAAAACGTCTGGCCAATGGCGGCCGAGCAACTGGCTCGTCACAATACGCCAGTCACTACCATTGATGAACTTTGATATCGTGTTGAAGCTGCATGGGCAGCTGTACCTGTACACGCCATCCAAGCTCTGTTTGACTCAATGCCCAGGCGTATCAAGGCCGTTATTACGGCCAGAGGTGGTTGTTCCTGGGTACAGATTTCTCAGGATCTATGCACCCAGATTGCGTGAAAATGTAATAGTATAATATATTTGTCCAATGAATACCTATTTATCATCTGCATTTCTTCTTGGTGTAGCTATATAATGGCCAGTAGTGTACATATATGGCCACCCGTTGATTTTTGTGGGTTTGGGTTAGAGGACGCGCTATACTTACACCCGATTTCTGAACCTTCCCGATTACATGCAACTGTCGCACGATGGTAGACTGATCACAGTTCATCACATTTCCCAGTTCTCGAGGACACTACGTGTGGGTTGGCCATTGTGGATTAATGCGCTTGAACGATCTTCATCAAACCGAAAGTCTTCTCGAACGTGGAGAGTCACTAGTGTCAAAACAATCCTCCTTAAAACTAGAAAACCATTTTCTTGCCATTCTCTGCCCAATTCAATAATCCGCATTCTCGGCGCAAATGTTTCTCGTTCCCTACATTGCTGTAATCCCTCTACTGAACTAAAACAGAAGAATATGTCAGGAAAGTTCCCACATTTCTACATGGCACTACATTTTCTAGCGTCCACCGCTCCACGCGCTATCCCCAAAGACAAAGTGACAATATGTAAATTCTGCTATCAGTAGTGTACTACAAATAAAAAATAACAATCTAAACATAAACCGGTAAAACCGGAATACCAACATACAAAACAAAAACTCTACGAACTCATTCCTCAACCTAATAAATAAACAACACTGTTTTTTAGTTTCAACACATTTGAAAACAAAAATCCTTTCATTACTTACTATTCAATGAGAAATACTAATGTTCAGCTAATTAATGTATCGTTTTATATTTCTCAAAAATAAAAACGCATTCTATATTTATGAGTATTGTCGTCTTCCCCCATGGTCACAGACAACTTCCCTCGACATCGGGGCAAGACGCCAAATATCTTTTCAATACTGATTACGCAGAAATAAAGATAAAAAATCATAAAACTGTTTCTTCTTTCTTTTATCTTAAGCTCCCCACTCTACCGTCTTCATCTCTTCGTTCCTATCGCACACTGAACCCACTTCAACCGGCTTACTGTCTTCCTCTACAATTTTAACGCCTCACGCGTACCTCCATAAAAGGAACTTACAAACTTGGAGGAATTTAAAATTTTTTTACACAAAAGTGTCCTGGAATATCATTAGAACATAACAGATATGACGGACCCGTGTAAGGCGGCCACAAATTACCCAATCAGGGATGCTCAGGCTAGACAGAATACTGACCAATTTAAATACGCCCGTAAACACAATTCCCATTCTCAAACTGGTCGCTGCACCGACTGTTCACCAGTGAAAACTTGTAATAAGATGACTTAACTTGCTGACAGAATTAGAGCTAACCTCGTGCAAGGAAACATGACACCACACAGTCCTGAATGAGCGACCACATGATCAACCAACTAGAAGCATGAATTTACTCATAACACACGACAGATCAGCGAAACAAACTGCCCAAAACTACACCTCCCATCGGACAGCAACGAGAGGAGGAGGAAAGATCACTGTCGTCAATTACATCGGTGCCAGGGACAGGAAACCCGGTCGCCCGAGGCCACAAGGCTGAAGAGACGCTGGTCACACAAAATTATTACTTAATGATTAAACCTTCCACGAACTTAACTTGCAATTATGCTCGAACAGGCAGTACACGACCTCCGATGGCAAGGATCCACACATCCGACCGCGCACGCGTCGCCAGCGTACCCGACACGCCACGGTCACGCGACAACACGCTCTGTCACCGGAGTTCACGTCTTCTCTGCAACGTTGACGGGTAGTGACCGCTCCTTCATGTTAGGTGTCTCCTTTTAAACTCCAGTGTTGAAACGGAGGATTTAAAGAAGCTCGTTAACGTCCCACCAAGGCGAAATGAACAGCAACTACTCGTGGAGCGATTCTGTATACAACCAACCCGCGGGGAGCTCTTCCGTCAACTCGACCCGCTCGTTACACACAACCGACATACATCACGTGGCGACTCGGTACAACCGACCACGCCTGCTTCGCGCTGGAGAGCCACACTGCCCTCCCGTGTCCACCACACCCTCTCTGCGCGCAACGCCCCTACTTCCGAGCCACCACACGAGGTTACCACCGGTCAAAGATCTCACTTCCTCCATAGCAGTTTTCCGTACGCAAAAACGCAGATATCGATAGCAGAGAGAAAAGACAACCATGCAGCCACTTAATGACAGACAACATATCAAACAAACATGTCAGGGGAAGAAAAGGAAAACCAAAGCAGCCTAACCACAGGGTGTAGCACGAGTCGATACACGGCTGACGTACCTTGCAGCCAGGGTCACAGTCAGTGTTGAAAATGGTTCCCATGTGCCTCAACGCAACCTTTCTGCCTCAACGTTCATATTGGTCAGGCTGCATCAGAACAGTGTCAAAGGCAACATGAGTAAGCTGCTCCAGTGTCTCCACATCTGGAGTGCGCTCTGCATACACGATGCTTTTGAGATGGTCCCGTAACCAGGAATCGCACACGTTGAGATTCGGTGAACGTGCAGGCCATGCAACTGGACCCCATCGTCCGATCCATCGACCAAGGAAGACACGATTGAGATGCATCTGGACGTTAACGACGATGTGGGCTGGAGCACCATCATGTGGCAGCCACATTGTAAGGTGTCAGGCAAATCTAACACCTTCCATGAAAACCCTGACATGATAGCAAATCCGGCAGTATCTCACATAGCTCCGAATAAATCCTGACATTAAATTAACCAAAGTAATACGATCAACGAGTGAGCAAATGGAATACCACAGACTAACACAAGAACCCCTAAATGCATGTCATACATTCCCACTGTGAAACAGACCCAGTTCCGAGGGGAGAAACGTGAACAGAAGCTGAGAGCAGAGCCGTGTAAGCTATAAGGCCCTACAATAAGGGACACCCACATTTCCGGCCGATCGCCAAGACCACCCCCAGCCCATGTTAAAAGATAGAGCCCTCCAGAAGAACAGTATAGATCTTACGATAACACTAAAAGGGCCACACCAGCTGCAAGTTTTAGCGTGAGACTATACGCGTCTCTGTTACGTTGCAAACATTAAAAACATTGCCCCACCACGAAAAGTATAACGTTTCTCATTGGATAAACAGAATTTTTATAGGCGGAGCTTAAGGTTAACATTGAGACCCTGATTGGTCAGTTGAAAACACAGCCAGATACCTTCTTCTTAAACCAACTTCAGTTAATTAGTAAAGAGAAGTTAGAGCGAGTTGCTACCGAGATGGCGAGATGTATGGAGCTGCGCCGCCCGCCGCCCCCTGATGCTGCCTAACCAACAAGGTAATGAATGCACGCGATGCCACATAAGAGTACATAAGGCTTCACACAGAACTGCAGAAGTCTCATCTGCTACATCCCCTTTTTGCGTAATACTTGTGTCGATCGTCAATTATAGCTCATGGTATTAACATTTACTAATTGAAGTTAAAATCTGAAACATGATGATTTTTCTGTTATATAATTATTGAGAAGCCACTGTAATTTACGACAAGTTAAATAGGTAATTAAAGATAATTGAGGGTCACGATAGACCATTTTGATAGTTTTCTCTTTTATGAAACTTAATTTAAACCTAGATTATAGATGTGATATGGTATAGGTCATCCTTCGATCCATCGTAGAACTTGGAAACCCACTCAGGGAATATTCGTTCACATTTTTGTTGAATGTAGTATTCCTGTATTAAAATATTTCCCTTTATCAATAGTGCAATGTATAAAGAATGTTTTGTGAGTAGAATAAAAATTCCAATGGTAAACTTAACTGCTTTTTCGACGTTATTTTACCAGCTAACTAAAAATAGGAAAGCCTTGAACCCCTTCCACTAAATTTAGTTAGTATTAAGATTCTTTCACAGGGAGTGCAGTTTAGCTGATGCTAAAACCATTACGTATTTGATTATATCATCGCTAGTCTCACTGAACTCTTCTGAACTCTACATGTCATGTGTGGTCTGGCGTCTCCTTACCAGCAACAGGTCCCAGGTTCAAACTACTCAGTTCCCTAAAAAACACGCTCAGAGCGTCGTTGCGCGAAAGTGGTAGGGAGACACGACTTAGAACAAACAGACACCACGCAGAATGTTGGAACATGACCCTTCGAATCATCAATGGCACTTCTTCCAGCAGGGGAGGCAAAGTCACGGGCAAGAAACGGCGATGTGGAAGGAAGACTGGTCGCAAAATAAGATCGCCAATTATCCCGACCCACACATTCCCACTGCAGGGATGTTGATGATTTGCTGTCACCATACCATGGGGGTTCTGCATAGTATCCCACAGAAGACTGTTATGAAAGTCAAGATACACTCCGCTTAGACGAGGCCTCATCTATGAAGAGGATGAATGTCGCAAATCCCGGAATCGTGGTTACCCGGTGAAGAAACCAGTGATAAAATTGTCCCGATAATAGAAAGTCTGCCACTAGTAAGTCCTGCACACGCTGTAACTGATAACGTTAGTAGCAGTTGTCACGGACAATGTTCCACATCAACTGCCTGAGATTGACACGGCGGTCGCCTTCCACAGCGTTAATCACATTCTCATTCAAGTCTGGTGTCCGAACATTTCGGGTATGTCCTTCATGTTTTCCTGCTTCCTTAAACGACCATGTCTCAGACAAACGGTGAAACACTGTTGCAAACACTGAATGCTGTGGTTTCTGTCGGCGGGGGTAGGTCTCCTGTCACAACCTTGCTGCCAGCCGCCCGTTGCTGCTTTCCTTTCCGTAAGTAAACACCATTTCGGCAAGCTCTCGATTCTAAAACGGAGAAATTGTGTACAACACTGTATCACATCGACTACAAGGTGAGGCAAAAAGAGAAATGAACCGGGCACAGCATCACCAATTATTACGGCAGGAGAGAGCGGTAGGGCATTACGTATGAGGAACAGTACCACCCTCTAGGAGAAAACCATGCATACAGTAACTGTTGCTGGATGGTACAGCGCGTATTAGACCGCTGTCTCTGCAACAGTCTGTGATTGAATAAATGGCCTCTAGCATGGAAACCATGCATTTCCGATAGTAAGTTCATTAGACCTTTTTTGTTCCATATTCGCTCATCTATCATTCCCTAGAGTATGTACACAGTGGATAAAGCATCCTGTATTTCAGATGAATACCGTTAATAAGGACTTGTAATTACAAATTTTCGCTGCCTGTATTTTGTTCTGCTATCTTTCATAATTTCAAAGAGTGTATTCCAGTCAAAATTATCTAAAGCTTCCTCTAAACCTTCAATTGCTATAAAAGCAGATTTACAAGGGTCAGTATTGCTTCGAGAATATTCCTACGTTTATTCGGAACGCATATTAATCTTCTCTGACGTCCGCTTCTACCAATATTTCCATTATTCTGCAAATACGAGGGTTATTCGGGAAGTAAGGAACGATCGGTCGCGAAATGGAAACCACAGTGAAAACCCGACGAAGTTTTGCACAGGTGTGTTGGGCAGTGTCTCTAGTATGCAAGTCGATTGCGTTACGTCTCTTTTTAGTTCTGGGCAAACAGGGATCACATAAAGGTAGCTAGAACAACAGTGTCTCCCGCCAAGTACGAGGGCCTGGTGAGAAATTTCGCCTGAAACTATGCAGCCAACATTACATAACTGTCGTACGTTTTCTTCTTCAAAACAATGCTCAGCCGCATTCTGCAGTGGCAATGAAGATGCCCCTGCATCGTTTTCAATTGGAAATGTTCGACTACCCACAATAGAGCCTTAATTATCTCCCTCTGAGTTTCATCTCTGCTCACATGAACCGCTGGCTATGAAGACAACATTTTGGCACAGGCAACGAGCTGTAGGCCAGCGTAGAGAATTGGCGGAAAGCACTGGCGATGGCCTTCTATAACGAGGGTACGGGAAAGTTGGTACAACGCTACGACAATCTAAGTCGGACCGGCAACTATGGAGATAAGTAGCTGGAAGTTGTAGCTAACTGTTGCAAATAAAACAGTTTTAATTTTCACTGTTGTTTCCATTTCGCCACCTATCGTTCCTTACTTTCCGGATAGCCCTCGTAATTCGTTTCAGTGTTTTGCAGCGGTACTAATAATACTGAAAGTTTGGTATATTCACACCAGCCGGCATCTGTCTTTTTTGTATTTGGAATCATTAAGTTCTTTTAGGGCTTCAGGATATTCTGACTGTCTCATGTATCTCGCATAGCAAGTGCAATACTCCTGTCAAAACTGGCCCTGCCAATGGTCAAAACAATTCTGAGGTAATGACGTCTACTCCAGTGGTCTTGCATCGAATGAAATCTTTCAGAGTTTTGGCAAATTTTTATTCCTGTATCATATCTCCAAAATCGACCTCATTTACTTTCTCTTCTGTTTCCATAACAGAGTCTTCAAGTTCATTTCTTTGGCATAGCCTTTCCATTTATCCTTTCCACCGTTCAGTTTTTCCCTCGTTGATCAGTACTGGTTTTCCATCTGTCCTTTTCACGTTCATACAGGTGCTCCTCTTTCTCCGAAGATCTCTTTAACTTTCCCGTATGTGACGTCTGTCGGTCAGCTAGTCTTGGATGCTTCTAGATCTTTGCTACCATTCAATTAAAACACACAAATAGAAACAACGATAATGAATTGATTACAAATGTTTAATGATTAACATTGTTGTTTTGCCTCAGTCTCCGCTACATAAAACTTTATTCATGTGATACCATTACTGCAGAACGTCCATTTCTCAAGCGCCATAGCTTGTAAGATTCATATGACCTTATCGTTACCACAGTAACACACTGTAGGACGATAAAAAGCCTCATATCGTTCCGTAATTGAAACACAGTACAAACATTCAAACCTCAAAAAACTAACCACAAAAATCACCGACATTCGATATGCTGTTAAGACCAGTGGTTGTGCGATATTTTCAAGGTCTCCATGACGTTATCTTTCAAAAAGATGAATAAAACGACAAGTTCCGATTTAGCATCATAAGGATATGAATAATAACAGAGTTAACAAGGCGCAGATAAGGAAGCACTCCGTCTTCAGGCCACAAGTAGCCCATCGGGACCATCTGACCGTCGTGTCATCCTCAGATGAGGATGCGGATAGGAGGGGCGTGTGGTCAGCACACTGTTCTCCCGGTCGCTGTGATGGTTTTCTTTGACCGGAGGCGCTACTATTCGGTGGAGTAGCTCCTCAATTGGCATCACGAGGCTGAGTGCACCCAGCAAAATTGCAACAGCGCCTGGCGGCCCAGATGGTCACCCATCCAAGTGCCGGCCACGCCCGACAGCGCTTAACTTCGGTGATCTGACGGGAACCGGTGTATCCACTGCGGCATGCCCATTGCCCACAGACAAGGAAAATAGATGCAAAATCAGTATTTGAAAATGTCCCGGATAGGAATCACGGTTAACGCTGAGAAGTGCGCGGCTCGTGTTCGTGCCATTTATTGTTATCTTCTTTCACGTTACTGCCGCCTCGTTTTCTTATTCCATTTTCTGGCGTCGGTGACTTCTGCCTTACTTGCCCATGAGCGGCAGCAGCAGCACTTATCGATAAGTGCACTGCTCTCTGGAGCGACCGATAGTATTTCCGGGTCGTCGTGTGTCTGGAGGTCAGTTGGAGACGGACAAGGAGCGCACTCGGACACAGAGGAGAGTCGGGAATGGAGCGCGAGTGAGGTGCTGACAGACAGTACTTGCCGACCGCTGGGGTCATACAGAGGCACTGTCCGACGAAAGGAGCAGGAACGACCATTGGTTGGTCGTACGGTCGGTCGTCTCATTGGCTGATGTGTATTTGGGCTTTTGACCGTTTCCATGTGTGAGGGTGTCGGTCGGTTGGGGCAGAGCAGCGAGGAAGCCTCCGTGGTGCATGGTCAGGCCAAAGCCGCTGGCGGCGCAGTGTGCGATTTGGAGGGGGGATGGGGGGGATTCCCCCCCCTCTGCATCAGACCATCCCCTCATCTGGCTTTAGTTTATGCATCCCAACCTGAGATGGTTATTTCCCACGCACTGGAGTAAAACTTTACATATAATTTAAATTTGTGGAGCCAAACACTGAAAGTTTTCAATACAGTCTTACTATTAATATTATTAATATGTTTGCTAATTAATTTTGAAATAGTGTTATGTAGTAGTTAAGCATTTCAAAACATGTTGTCATTGTTGCTTTCGTCTAAGGTGCGTCATCCGTTTACTTGCGAGCTTGCGAGGGAAGTAGTGTGGCAGTCATACCGCAGCAGTCGTACCGCAGAGTTGGGTCAGCTGGGGGCTGAAAGTCCCACCCCGGGCCGTGACACGGGGTGGTGACTGGCCCGGTACCAGTGCGAACATTTACCGCTAGGCCACCTTTTGGCAACGGTATGGCACGGACTAACTCGCCTGGGACGAAAGCACGCATTACTAAATAACGCACCATCATCTGCTTCTAGTTCCTAGTATACTATTTCGTGGACCTTCTTTAAATACCCTTCTCTTCCACCATCGTTTTCTTTTCCTTTGGTTTTCATTTCCGTTGTTAGCTGCATGTGCAAGTACCAAGTAGGCCGCCGCTGCGATTATCATCCTTTATACTGCAAGACCGACACACCTGTGGCACAAACTCTGTTGCTTTGGTATAAATTAACCTGCCGCATGCAACATATGCTGTAAGATGTTGCCTGTTGTAGCATCCTACAAGACGACGCACGCCACATTTCCGTAGCGTGCCACAATGTTGCAAGACGTCGCCCCAGCGTAAACGAGGCTTTAGAGCCAGGTCTGTATTGTATGGTGGATGTGATGTGTTGCGTACGAAACTAAAACCTGCAATCAGATCCAAACGTCGTGGAAGAGGTGTCATCCTGCAGCAAGATAACGCTCGCCCACATTCTGCCAAACGGACAGCCGACGCAATAAAGGAGTTGAGATTCGAGGTGCTGGAACATCCACCATACAGTACAGACCTGGCTCCAAGTGATTTTCACATGGTTGGACCCTTGACGTAAGCACTACAGGGAAGAAGATTTGAAAGTGATGAAGACGTCATTGCTGCGGTGCAAAATTGGTTACAGATGCAACCGAAAAACGTATTTTCTGATGAAATAAAAAAAAAAACTCTTAAAACTTCGGGAAAACTGCATTGAAGTCCAGGGAGGTTACGTAGAAAAATAACGCATATTTCAGTTTTCTATCATCAGAATAAGTACAGCTTTTCACAAATGTGCCTTTACATTTTGAATTCCCGTCGTATACCTGTATGTAGATGATTTTGTAAATAAGCTTTACCTATAATGTACTTTTAAAGATATAACAAGGGATGGCTTTTCTGATAGTGCATACGCGTGAATAGTGAGTTTCGGTGTTAACATCTATTTATAAATAACTGTTTAAACATGGGTAACGCCAGGGTCCAAGCTAATATGTAATTACACTAACCCCCTAAGACATCCCCCCCATTGGTAAAAGCACAAATCGCACACTGTGGCGGCGTGCACGCGCGGTTGGAATTGTGAGGCGCTTCTTGCGAGAGTTGCGAAGTTCGTCACCAACCGATCCTGGACGCTAAAGGAGAGTGCTCACATAACCTACTATCAAGCTTCAACTGCTATCGCATTTCTTCGTTTGATCCTGGTTGTCGCTTTCTGGGAGATTCCTGCAAGCAACAATGTGTGGTGTGCCATACTACATTTATATTATTACTACTGTCACATTACTCATGTATCTCATGTAAATGTTGTCACCTGTTTACTGCACTGTATTTACACAATACCATATAAGTAACATTCATACAACTGGCTAGCACATTTTCCCAATTTATTTGTAATTAATGCTCACTGAATATGGTATACTTTCTAATATAAATACTTGTAATGTACTTGTAATACTACCTTGATTCTTGGAAAAAAAAAATTACTGCTGCTATACTTGATTCAAAATTTCAGTGCACCATAGGTAGATGTTAATACAATTGTTACTGTCATATTATTCATTTTATCTCACCTCTATGTTGCTCCTTGTATATAGCACAGTATTTACAAACTACCATTTAAGTAGCATTCACACAAGCTGGTTACTACATCTGCCAACTTCATTTGTAATATTATACGCTCATAATGTAAGGCTTATCTTTGTGTTTTCATTTTCATTAAGTTATGTTTTTCTTTAAAAACAGTCATTCTGTGAAATCAAAGCAACCTCTACATTGTGATGTCTCTGAGAGAGAACGTCTCTGACACTGCTGTGTTTGTAAATCTGCAATCTCTGTGATAACTTCACATGTGGCAAATTCTTTTTGGTGTGTGTGTGTGTGTGTGTGTGTGTGTGTGTGTGTGTGTGGTGCTTTGCATAATATGGTGATATACAAGTTTCGTAAGTGCTGGATATATTTAGTAATATGCGAAAAATACAATCCTGCAACTTCGCAACAAAATCGCGCGGAATTTTCGACGTTAGTACCATAACCACTTAACCTCACATTTTTATTTACGCTGTATTTCATCGTTTGGAGGTTAGTTATTTTCACATAGGGCGCTTCTAACACTGTTTTTCTACCATAGGGCAACAACACACCAAAAATACTTCGCCACAGTGGAATAATAAAAATCGAAAACGGACGATAATGTAAAGTGTATCTTGAAAATCATGTGAACAGTCGTCTGATGATGAACTCGCCAGTTCGAAACCGGTAACGGCGCTATTTACCTAAATAAATAGCAGTATTAATAGTGGCTGGTTGCTGTTTTCTTCTTTGTAAGAATTAACCTACATTAATTGTACGCTACCACAGTCTCATTATGTCAGTTTTAGACAAAATAGCAGAACAATGCGTGCATTGAAGTCGGATAGAATTGAAGCCGTCTTCCTGTGAGGTGTTCAACTTAATTTAATTTATTCCTTCATTAATGAAGTGTACCAGCGGTTTCTTCTGCCTTGCGACCGTTGACGTTCCGGTTACCTGCTCTGGTCGTTGACGTAGTCTCCGGCAGTCTATTTTCCTCTTCGTGTTGATGCTGTCCAGCACGGAGTGTAGTTAGACAGCTGAAGTGTTGCTGGTAGTTTTTGGCGTTTATTCTGACTGGATTGGACACCACTATCCAGAACGTTGTGCTATTGACATCTCGTTGTTGTTTTGCTGGGCAGAACTGATCTGTCGGCTAGCTTTCGGTTGGGTTGCCTTCCGATTAAGAGGTTGTCGGTCTGTCTGCCTGTCACACATAAACGTGCGTTAGTGTTACCTTCCCAGGCCGATTCTTGGAATCTTCTGAGCGCCGTTTCTTGTGTTTTACATAGTGATTTCCTTTTTAGTCTTAAGTACTCTGTGTGGCCGTCAGTCGAGTTTTAGCTTATTAAAATTACAAGGCTTTTCTTCTTAGGCTTTAAGCCGTAAAAAAATGGTTTCTTGTTGGGTTTGTGGCCTTCAGCCGAGTTTCAGCCTTTCAAAATTAAAACTGAAATTTCCTTGTGCCTAGGCCTTCAGCCGAGTTTTCAGCCTTTTCAAATCAAAAGTTGATAAATTATGTCTAGGTATTAAGCCGTAGGAAATATTTTCTAGTTTGTATGTGGCCTTCAGCCGAGTTTTCCAGCTTAAATTAAAAATAGGAAATTTCTTTGTCTGGGCTTTAAGCCTTGAGATTGTTTGGGTTTCGTATGTAGCATTCAGCCGTGTTTAATGTGAAGTATTTTAGCATAAAGCCTTTAGCCTATTTTAGTTGAAATTTAGAAGCTCTTCCCTTTAGGCCTTAAACCGTAAAATTGTTTTCTGCATGTTGTGTGGCCTTCAGCCGAGCTTTAATCTCTCTTAAATTAAATATTCCAAGTCCTTGTCTTGCCCTTAAGTCATAGTTAATAGGCGCCTTGAGCCGAGTTTTACAGGAAATACTTTAATATAAGACCTTCAGCCTTTTCAATTTGAAAGCTCTTCTTCCTAGGCCTTAAGCCGTTAAATTGTTTTGTTGATATGCGGCCTTCAGCCGAGTTCTCAGCCTATTTAGATTGAACTTTGAAAATCTTTGTCTCGTCCTTAAGCCGTAGCACTGTTCTTGATTAATGTGAGGTCTTCAGCCAAGTTCTCAGGAAAAAATTTAAGCTAAGGCTTTCAGCCTATTTATATTGAAGATAAAATTTTTTTCTAAGGAAGTGAAACCTCCAGAAGAACTCCTGTAGCTCAATTCCTTGGTTAGGCCTTGTGCCTTGGATTTTCGATGTGGCCTTCAGCCGATCTAAATTAAATCAAAGGAGGTCTTTCGTTATTATCTTGAGAGTTTTGATTCTTGCTTGTGTGATTGGGTTGTTTTGGGAGAAAGAGACCAAACAGCGAGGTCATCGGTCTCATCGGATTAGGGAAGGATGTCGGCCGTGCCCTTTCAGAGGAACCATCCCGGCATTTGCCTGGAGCGATCTAGGGAAATCACGGAAAACCTAAATCAGGATGGCCGGACGCGGGATTGAACCGTCGTCTTGTGTGAGTCTGTGTTTTAAGGAATAAAGTTCATATGGTGAGTGCAACTGACAGTAACTTATTTTGCCCCCTTTCCACAAATTTGACCACATCCGCTCTCTCCTGCAAGCCCAGGGATTTCAAACGGATAACAGGCAACGAATCGTTTCTGAAATAAACGTGTATATGTTTACCGCGCCTAATGTACGGTAACCCAGCCAGAACGTCTGTCGAGCGGGTTGCTTACGAAACGGACTAAGGCGCTTTACGCCTCGAGCCATTAAAATTGCAACGTCATGATGCCAAGGCCCCGGGAGTAGACAACATTCCATTAGAACTACTGACAGCCTTGGGAGAACCAGTCCTGACAAAACTCTACCATCTGGTGAGCAAGATGTATGAGACAGGTGAAATACCCTCAGACTTCAAGAAGAACATAATAAATCCGATCCCAAAGAAAGCAGGTGTTGACAGATGTGAAAATTACCGAACAATCAGTCTAATACGCCACAGCTGCAAAATACTAACGAATGGAAAAACTAGTAGAAGCCGACCTCGGGGAAGATCGGTTTTGATTCAGTAGAAATGTTGGAGCACGTGAGGCAATACTGACCCGACGACTTATCTTAGAAGAAAGATTAAGGAAAGGCAAACCTACTTTTCTAGCATTTGTAGACTTAGAGAAAGCTTTTGACAATGTTGACTGGAATACTCTCGTTCAAATTCTGAAGGTGGCGGGGGTAAAATACAGGGAGCGAAGGGCTATTTACAATTTGTACAAAAACCAGATGGCAGTTATAAGAGTCGGAGGGTATGAAAGGGAAGCAGTGGTCGGGAAGGGAGTGAGACAGGGTTGTAGCCTATCCCCTATATGATTCAATCTGTATATAGAACAAGCAGTGAAGGAAACAAAAGAACAATTCGGAGTAGGTATTAAAATCCATGGAGAAGAAATAAAAACTGCGGTTCGCGGATGACATTGTAATTCTGTCAGAGACAGTAAGGGATTTGGAAGAGCAGTTGAACGGAATGGACAGTGTCTTGAAAGGAGGGTATAAGATGAACATCAACAAAAGCAAAACGAGGATGATGGAATGTAGTCGAATTAAGTCGGGTGATGCTGATGGATTTAGATTGGGAAGTGAGACACTTAAAGTAGTAAAGGAGTTTTGCTATTTGGGGAGCAAAATAACTGATGATGGTCGAAGTAGAGAGGATATAAAATGTAGACTGGCAATGGCAAGGAAAGCGTTTCTGAAGAAGAGAAATTTGTTAACAGCGAGTATAGATTTGTCAGAAAGTATTTGCATGGAGTGTAGCCATATATGGAAGTGAAACATGGACGATAACTAGTTTGGACAAGAAGAGAATAGAAGCTTTCGAAATGTGTTGCTATAGAAGAATACTGAAGATTAGATGGGTAATTCACATAACTAATGAGGAGGTATTGAATAGAATTGGGGAGAAGAGGAGTTTGTGGCACAACTTGACTAGAAGAAGGGATCGGTTGGTAGGACATGTTCTGAGGCATCAAAAGATAACCAATTTAGTATTGGAGGGCAGCGTGGAGGGTAAAAATCGTAGAGGGAGACCAAGAGGTGAATACAATTAGCAGATTCAAAAGGATGTAGGTTGCAGTGGGTACTGGGAAATGAAGAAGCTTGCACAGGATAGAGTAGCATGGAGAGCTGCATCAAACCAGTCTCGGGACCACAAACAACAACAACGATGCCAACACGCAACTAATGTTAAATTAGCCAGTGTAACAATAACGTCATCTATAAGGGGCAATCAAAAAGTTTCCGTTCGAGTGCCATGCAGTCTAGAATCTTTATGCTAATCAGGCAAAATCACCGTGAGTAGTGAGGCAATCATCCCACAACGCAACCAGGTTGAAGACACTCGTTCGGTAAAACACCGCGTCCTGCTGCGCAAAGTAATCCTTAACTGCCTGCTGCAAATCGACAGGAATCGTCGACTCTTGAAGGATTTTTTTTTTTAAGGTACTCATGGCGCGATATACACATGGGGAGAGATCAGGACTAGATTGATTTTTCCTCGTCCTCATATAATAGATTTGCCTATTTATTTGAAATTTTTAACAAAATGTGTCATCCACTTCAGCTGACGTAGCTTTCGCTATAAGACATTTCCGATATGGGGGCGTTTCTCAAAGCAGCAGCACACACTGTCGCAGTTTTCCCGGAATTTTCGTCTTAGTTGAACGCCGTAATTTCTCCAGCGCTGCGCAGTACCGTACCGTAGTGATTGAGACACAAGAATGAACAGTGGGTCCTGGTAATTAAAGAAGGGGCTGAGCATCATCTTTGCGTAGTGTGGCTGGCTACTGAAGTTCTAGCGACATGGAGACGATGGATGAAACCACTGCATCGTCTGCGCTTGCGACTTCGGTTCTCCAGTGGTGGCACCAGCTTTCGCGACTGCAACAATTCGATCAACGAACATGTTGCCTCGAACACTAAAGCGCATCAGATACTTCAGGCACGGTTTGCGTTTTGTTAGCGCTCAACGCCTGGCTTCAGACCTTACAGTAGCCTAATTCCTGCAGGATAAAGTGTTGCAGACTTCCAAAGCTGATGTCAAGATTCGTTGCTAGAGCACGAATGGCTACGTACCCGTCCGCTCTAATCGAATCATCAACCTTCCGATTACTGCTGTCTCCCAGATCGTTCGGCGTGCTGTGCCGAATCGTGACCAGCACGGAACTTGGGCGCACCATTCCACAGTGGTGGTTCGCCACATGGACGCTGATCCTTTTGATCACATATTCGTAAGACCATAAGGTGTCAAAGCATGCAAAAAACGATTTTTTGAAACCTCAAGACCGGAAGTTTTATGTCCCCACGCTCTTCGTCGAATATTGGTGTCTAGGAATCCTAAAGCCGTCGCCACACGGACTGTTCTGTCGAACGTTAACGTTGAGCGTGCCAAGTTCAACGTGCTCCTGAACGCTCAGGAACGATGCGACTCGTGCATACGGTACGTGGGCCCCAACGTGGTATACGCGATCGCAACGAACTCCAGCGGCAGTTGCGGGATGTTTCTAGTTCGGAATCACACTGTTTACTCAATAGGCGCTTGTAAAATTCCCACGTTAGCTCTACTAAAACGCACATTTCCTCCAGCGTCCACGAAATGGAAAGTACCATGTCCAACCAATAAGGACACGGGCTTGTAAAAGTTCCATTACAAACAGTGCGTTACAAATTTGGAATGCTTCTCCGCATAAGATAAACACTTCATCACTCCCACTTTTTAGTAAAACTCCAAGGTCAATCTCACTTGATCACTGTTCCTACCCAGTAGTAGAATCTTTGCAACATGTGAATTACGAAGCGTAAAAGAAAAAGGAGCAAAATGTCTTTATCAAGTAGCGCATGCTGTCCTGTACATTATGCCAATCGGACAAAGTCACCCCTCAAAAAAAGGTGAACTTATATTTATATAACATCCAATATTAAACTAATAATAAAGTATCAGAACCTAATAAAAACGCGAATGTTAGGAAAAAAATTTGGTAGTGTCAAGACGCGAACCAGCGCCTCACTAAACAACTGAGTACAGAATGAGATTTTCACTCTGCAGCGGAGTGTGCGCTGATATGAAACTTCCTGGCCGGACCGAGACTCGAACTCGGGACCTTTGCCTTTCGCGGGCAAGTGCTCTACCAACTGAGCTACCCAGGCACAACTCACGCCCCGTCCTCACAGCTTTACTTCTGCCAGTACCTCGCCTCCTACCTTCCAAACTTTACAGAAGCTCTCCTGCGAACTTTGCAGAACTAGCACTCCTGAAAGAAAGGATATTGCGGAGACATGGCTTAGCCACAGCCTGGGGGATGTTTCGAGAATGAGATTTTCACTCTGCAGTGGAGCACTTGCCCGCGAAAGGCAAAGGTCCCGAGTTCGAGTCTCGGTCCGGCACACAGTTTTAATCTGCCAGGAAGTTTCAACTGAGTAGAGGTCAGTTCCGCTACTCATTACGCTAAACCAACATCGCGCCAATTTCCCCTATTATGTTACCCCATGCTGAAGACCTTAATCGTAGATATGTTACTAATTGAAATTTAATTATAACAAATTATACCAAGAACAATGCGTTTTGGGTGGATCTTCAGTGTGTCGCTGCCTTCAAATAGCCTACTCTCATAATACGAAAGTTAAAATAATTCTTTTGCCACGAATATGATATTTCTCATTATGTTATTGGAACGAATCACGAACGGCTTAAGTACTCGGTTCGCTTGACAAACAATTCAAACAAATCGTTTTAATGAGCTTCATTAAAAATGAAAAGAGACGATACTTATCTTTACGATTACACAGATGTGTCGGAAGCAAAGGGCGACATACGAAATAATCAAGTTTCTTCAGTATAGGCTATCCTTAAGCCGTCGGCACACGGACCGTGCATCCGAACGTTGAGCGTTGAGCGTGCCTAGTTTCTGACGTCATAGCGTGGAACAGCACGTTCGGGAGTCTTTCCGAACGTGCAGAGCAATATCTGGCATGTCAGATATTCTGAGCGTGCGTCTGAGCGTTGACCAATGAGATGGCACAACGCGATCTACGTCACACGCACGCCGTCTCCCTTCAGTACAGAGTTGTGAGGCGCCATATTGGCATTCATTTCAAGCCTATATGTATATATGCCGTTTCTGAGCACCAGCAAATTGAAAATCACTGGAAAACAAGTTGTTAACTGTGTGATTCGTTGCAATAAAATAATGAGAAACGTCATATTCGTGGCAAAAGAACTATTGTAACTTGTGTGTTATGAGAGTAGGCTATTTGAAGGCAGCGACACACTGAAGATCCACCCAAAACGCATTGTTATTGGTACAATTTGTTATAATTAAATTTCAATTAGTAACATATATACGATTAAGGTTTTCAGGAAGGATAAGATAATATGAGTACACGTAAAGTGTGTGTTGTTAGTTTAGCGTAATGAACATCCTCACTGTTTTGTATTGAGCTGCCGGCCGCGGTGGTCTAGCGGTTCTAGGCGCTCAGTCCGGAACCGCGCGACTGCTACGGTCGCAGGTTCGAATCCTGCCTCGGGCATGAATGTTTGTGATGTCCTTAGTTTAGTTATGTTTAAGTAGTTCTAAGTTCTAGGGGACTGATGACCACAGATGTTAAGTCCCATAGTGCTCAGAGCCATTTGAACCATTTTTGTATTGAGCTGTTTGTAGGAGTGGTGGTTCGCATCTTGACCCGTCTAAATTTTTTTACTGACATTCGCGTTTTTATTAGATTCTGATACTTTATAATTAGTTTAATATAATACTGTAATATTTGATGTTATGTAAACCTTTTTTTGTGGGGTGACTTTGTTCGATTGGCATAGTCTACAGGACAGCTTGCGCTACTTGTATAAAGATATTTCGCTCCTTTTTCTTTTACGCTTCGTAATTCACATGTTGCAAAGATTCTGCTACTGGGTAGAAACAGTGATCAAGTAAGACTGATCTTGGGATTTTACTAAAATGAGGGAATGATGAAATAATGTTTGTCTTATGTGGAGAAGTATTCCAAATTTGTAATGCACTGTTTGTAATGGAACTTTTATAAGCCTGTGTCCTTATTGATTGGACACGTTGACGATGGAGGAAATGTGCGTTTTAATACAGCTGACGTTGGAATTTTACGCGCACCCGTTGAGTGAACAGTGTGATTTACGAACTAGAAACATCCCTCAACTGCCACTGGAGTGCGTTGCTATCGCGTATACCACGTAGGCGCCCACGTACCGTATGCACAAGTCGCATCGTTCCTGAGCGTTTAGCAGCACGTTGAACTTGGCACGCTCAGTGTTAACATTCGACAGCACGCTCCGTGTGCCGATGGCTTTAGTCGCTGCTATACAAGTCACTAGTCTTGAAACTACTATTGAACTGGCTGCGGCCAGTCGGGTGCGGCGCTTATTGCTGCATATGGAACGCTGCTGTCGCGTTGTCGTCCTGGAGAGGCGTCGGTCAGCGAGCGATTGGCTGGCATCTTCTCACAGCCATCTCTTCTCTGTCGTTCCCGACTGGCGCGCAGGCTCTTGACTTTACGCCGTAACAAGAAGACCCCCTTAACCGTCTGCTGCGGACCGACTCTCACAAGCTGAGCAGGAATCTGCCATCATCTGGGTATAGCAGCGTTTGAAATGTCCCCTTAGAAAAATTTATGAATTACTGTGCTGATAAACCTCTTACATTATTTGATTTTCAAACAGCTGAGCAGAACTGAACGTACTCAGACATTTCGCTCTTTACTTATTCCGATCAACCCTAAACTGACACACAATATTTTTCGCGCAACACAGTCTGACTTTCAATAATCTCTACAAAAGAATGGCCCTGACGAACAATAACCTATACCTTTCATGAATCACTTACCTCACAAAAATCTTCATTACTCGAACTACTGCAAAACAGCGATCGCCAATACTGCCACCTAAATAAAACATTCTAACTACTGAAGGCACTAAGGACTGATAGGCATAGTTAGCAAATGAAAGATTTTGTTAGAGAACAAACAATGTACTTACCTTAATAGTGTTCAAAAGTCATAATATGTATATCAGTTCATGACATCCAGTCTTACAAATTTACTCTCTCGGATGGACACACGTCCAGATCATCCGCTCTCAAAACTCCGCCACCTCACTCCCCACATCCACCACTGCTGGCGGCTCACCTCCAACTGCGCAACGCTACGCGCTGTTAACAGCCAACTGCCCAACACTACAATAGCAGATACTCCAACGATGCAAAGCAGCCACGAGCAGTTAAAGAAAATGCACACGGAAGTAGTGGATTTCCATGCAGTCTTGAATAAGTAGCGTTGTCCTTCCAACGGAAAGACAGTGCTGACTCTTGACATGCAGACAGGTAATGGGCCACAACGGAGCAAACCCACAGCAGAGTCACTCGAAGTTTTGAAGAATATTGGTAGGTAGGTCATCACCAGACCCACTGTAGTCCTGGTAGAGATTATGGTGTTAGTGGGCCATCAAAGGTGCACACCCACTGCACTCCTTGTAGAGACGGCCAGCAGCCACACAGCACAGCCAATGATTTTCATACAGAGCGCTACGTGGCGTTACCAACATAAAAACCTAAACAGCCTACTTACACGTTGTGGCGCCTGCTGTTTCCGCGCGCCAAAATCGGTCGCAGGAATTCTGCAGAATGAGTCACAGGAGAATGCGATTTGCACAGTCACACATCGGCGTGCGGAAAGCAGGATCGAGCATTAATAATTGTTGATTCACTTTAGTTTCGTATGCAACGAGACGGCATATAACAATTTAAAGCGACTTGACATAATCAGAAAAGCAATGGGTAACTCGAGTAGAGCAGTGGAATAGTGTGGATGCTAATGTACTGGGAATTGACTTCTTATATCGTTTTCTGTGAACCTTTTCCTTCTCCTCTTCTTCTTCTTCGGTAAAATCGGTAAGCGGGTCGAAGGCTTCATCCAGTCACTCACTGATCAGTCTGGCCTGGCAACGGAAGACAGCAAAACGAAAGCTGCAATTTTAAATGTAGCACTTGAGAAATCTTTCACGCAGGAAGATCGTACAGACATACCGCCGTTTGAGTCTAGTACAGATTCCCGTATGGAGGACATAGTGATAGACATCCCTGGGGTTATGAAGCAGCTGAATGGATTGAAAATAAATAAATCGCCAGGTCCTGATGGGATTCCAAATTCGGTTTTACAGAGAGTACTCTACTGCATTGGCTCCTTACTTAGCTTGCATTTATCGCGAATCTCTTGCCTAACGTAAAGTCCCGAACGACTGGAAAAAAACGCAGGTGACGCCTGTACATAAGAAGGGTAGAAGGACGATTCCTCAGAATTACAGACCAATATCCTTAACATCGGTTTGTTGCAGGATTCTCGAACATATTCTCAGTTCGAATATAATGAATTTCCTTGACACACAGAAGTTGTTGTCCATGCATCAGCACGACTTTAGAAAGCATCGCTCCTGCGAACCGCAATTCGCCCTTTTTTCACATGATATCTTGCAAATCATGGATTAAGGGTATCAGAAGGATGCCATATTCCTTCACGTCCGGAAAGCGTTTGACTCGGTGCCCCACTGCAGACTTCTAAGTAAGGTACGAGCATATGGGATTGGTTCCCAAGTACGTGAGTGGCTCGAAGACTTCTTAAGTAATAGAATCCAGTACGTTGTCCGCGATGGTGAGTGTTCATCGTAGGTGAGGGTATCATTTGGAGTGCCCCATGGAAGTGTAGTAGGTCCGCTGTTGTTTCCTATCTACATAAATGATCTTTTGGATAGGGTGGATAGCAATGTGCGGCTGTTTGCTGATGATGCTGTGGTGTACGGGAAGGTGTCGTCGTTGAGTGACTGTAGGAGGATACAAGATGACTTGGACAGGATTTGTGATTGGTATAAAGAATGGCAGCTAACTCTAAATATAGATAAATTTAAATTAATGCAGATGAATAGGACAAAGAATCCCGTAATGTCTAAATACTCCATTAGTAGTGTAGTGCTTGACACAGTCACGTCGATTAAATATTTGGACGTAACACTGCAGAGCGATATGAAGTGGGACAAGCATGTAATGGCAGTTGTGGGGAAGGTGGATAGTCGTCCTCGGTTCATTGGTAGAATTGTGGGAAGATGTCGTTCATCTGTAAAGGAGACCGCCGGCCGCGGTGGTCTCGCGGTTCTAGGCGCGCAGTCAGGAACCGTGCGACTGTCGCAGGTTCGAATCCTGCCTCGGGCATGGATGTGTGTGATGTCCTTAGGTTAGTTAGGTTTAAGTAGTTCTAAGTTCTAGGGGACTGATGACCACAGCAGTTGAGTCCCATAGTGCTCAGAGCCATTTTAACCTTCTTCTTCTTCTTTTTTTTTTTTTTTTTTTTTCTTTTCTTTTTTTTTTTTTTTTTTTTTTTTTTTTTTTTTTTTTTGTAAAGGAGACCGCTTATAAAACACTAATACGACCTATTCTTCAGTACTGCTCGAGCATTTGGGATCCCTATCAGGTCGGATTGAGGGCGGACATAGAAGCAATTCAGAGGCGGGCTGCTAGATTTGTTACTCGTAGGTTTGATCATCACGCGAGTGTTACGGAAATGCTTCAGAAACTCGGGTGAGAGTCTCTAGAGGAAAGGAGGCGTTCTTTTCGTGAATCGCTACTGAGAAAATTTAGAGAACCAGCATTTGAGGCTGATTGCAGTACATTTTTACTGCCGCCAACTTACATTTCGCGGAAAGACCACAAAGATAAGACAAGAAAGATTAGAGCTCGTACAGAGGCATAGAGGCAGTCATTTTTCCCCCGTTCTGTTTGGGAGTGGAACAGGGAGAGAAGGTGCTAGTTGTGGTACGAGGTAACCTCCGCCACTCACCGTATGGTGGATTGCGGAGGATGTATGTAGATGTAGATGTACTGCCTCTCACGAGTCACTCGTTTACGATCACCACCGGTCTCTTCCGTTCCAGTCATCTGGTCCTTCATTTCTGCCGTCCTTTGCTTCCTGTACGCATTTTTCCCAACTTACAGCTGTCCTTCCTTTCCTTCTTCTTATGGAAGACTCCTAGTTCAAAATCTCCCTTGGCCACCTTTAGTCAGGCATTCTCTGTGCGTGTCCATACCACTGAAGCGCCCCAGCCTCCAAAGTTTTTGTTATGGAACGCTTTATCTCCGTCCATCTCCATACATCATTTCGTAGCCCATGTTTCCTCGTTTACTGCGACTTCTTCTCATACAGTCCATTTCCACTGTTCTAATTTTGTCCTTAACTTTCCTTGTTTGAGGTCACATCTCAGCTCCATATGGAACTCTCCACCACATTGTAAAATTATCTTTTCCCAGTGTCCTGCCGAATACTATTATTCTATTATTACGTACTATCTCATGCAATGCTTTAGTAACTCTCCTCCGCAGCCGGCCGCGGTGGTCTCGCGGCTCTAGGCGCGCAGTCCGGAACCGTGCGACTGCTACGGTCGCAGGTTCGAATCCTGCCTCGGGCATGGATGTGTGTGATGTCCTTAGGTTAGTTAGGTTTAAGTAGTTCTAAGTTCTAGGGGACTGATGACCACAGCAGTTGACTCCCATAGTGCTCAGAGCCATTTGAACCATCTCCTCCGCATTGCTATTGTGGAACTAACATCCTTGTCACATGTACTGGAGTTATCTACTATTGGGCTGCGCGGGATTAGCCGAGCGTTCTTAGGCGTTACAGTCATGGACTGTGCGGCTGGTCTCGGCGGAGGTTCGAGTCCTCCCTCGGGAATGGGTGTGTGTGTTTGTCCTTAGGATAATTTAGGTTAAGTAGTGTGTAAGCTTAGGGACTGATGACCTTAGCAGTTAAGTCCCATAAGATTTGACGCACATTTCAACATTTTTTTCTACTATTGTTCCAAAAAACATGTTAATTCTGCAGGCTATTATTTGTTCTCATCTGCAAATTTTTAGTAAATGCAGTCCCATACACATACACTCCCTCTTGTCCAGATTTATTCCCATACGCCATTCGCTATACTTCTTTTTAAGCTTGATCAGCATGTATCCCATATCTTCTTCATCTCGAGAGAATATTACCTGCACATCCTCAAATATAAAAGATGGAAGAGCATTGTTACCAATATTTATGTGGTGTCTCCGCCAGATACCACACTTGCTAGGTGGTAGCCTTTAAATCGGCCGCGGTCCGTTAGTATACGTCGGACCCGCTCTTCGCCACTTTCAGTGATTGCAGACCGAGCGCCGCCACACGGCAGGTCTAGTCTAGAGAGACTCCCTAGCACTCGCCCCAGTTGTACAGCCGACTTTGCTAGCGATGGTTCACTGTCTACATACGTTCTCATTTGCAGAGACGACAGTGTAGCATAGCCTTCAGCTACGTCGTTTGCTACGACCTAGCAATGCGCCATATTCAGTTACTATAATTACTTCAAGAATGTATTCTGAACAGATAATATTGTGAATCATGTACCGTCAAGAGCGACGTTCATCATTAATGCATTAAAGTTAAGTACCAAACTAATTATGTCCGCTTTCTGAATTCTCATTCCTTGTCATGTTCCAGACCTCACGTCAGTATAGTTCTTCCCTCCTCACGCCAGCCTGCGTGAGCTAAAACGCGTGCATTTCGGCCTCCACTCGTAACACGGTGTTGGCTCTTCAGCTAACACAAAACTTTATTCTCACACCTGAGCATTTCCTGGCTCTAGGCTCTGAGCACTATGGGACTTAACATCTATGGTCACCAGTCCCCATCATTTCCTGTACCAGTCATTCAGTGCCTGATTCAAATAAATGTTAAATCAAAAAGATACCGTTCCACAGTCTTGCTTGATTCTGAAAAGGCTGATATTTGGCAAAAAGTTGTCACTAGATTGAAGTTCTGTTGGCGGAAAACCAAAGCATCGCAGACATTCATAGAAGCTTGCAGAATGTCTACGGACACCTGGCAGTGAACAAAAGCACTTTGAGTGGTTGGGCGAGGCGTCTGCCATCATCGCCACACGGTCGCGCAATCCTGTCGGGTCTCCATCCGTGACCCCTGCAATGTTGGAACGTGCGGACACTCTCACTCGAGGTGATCGACGAATCACAGTCAAACGCCTCGCTGGCCAACTGGACGTGTCTGTTGGCAGTGGTGACACAGTCGTCCACGAGATTGGGATACTCAAGCTGTGTGACCGCTGGATTGCTCGCTACCTAACAATAGACTGTGCGGAATTGATTCCGTGTTACGAGACTGATGGTAACAATTTTTTATCGAACATCGTCACGGAAGATGTATGAGACAGGCGAAATTCCCTCAGATTTCAAGAAGAATATAATAATTCCAATCCCAAAGAAAGCAGGTGTTGACAGATGTGAAAATTACCGAACTATCAGTTTAATAAGTCACAGCTGCAAAATACTAAAGCGAATTCTTTACACACGAATGGAAAAACTGGTAGAAGCCGACCTCGGGGAAGATCAGTTTGGATTCCGTAGAAATGTTGGAACACGTGAGGCAACACTGACCCTACGACTTATATTAGAAGCTAGATCAAGGAAAGGCAAACATACGTTTCTAGCATTTGTAGACATAGAGAAAGCTTTTGACAATGTTGACTGGAATACTCTCTATCAAATTCTGAAGGTGACAGGGGTAAAATACAGGGAGCGAAAGACTATTTACAATTTGTACAGAAACCAGACGGCAGTTATAAGAGTCGAAGGGCATGAAAGGGAAGCAGTGGTTGGCAAGGGAGTGAGACAGGGTTGTAGCCTCTCCCCGATGTTATTCAATCTGTTTATTGAGCAAGCAGTAAAGGAAACAAAAGAAAAGTTCGGAGTAGGTATTAAAATCGATGGAGAAGAAATAAAAACTTTGAGGTTCGCCGATGACATTGTAATTCTGTCAGAGACAGCAAAGGACTTGGAAGAGCAGTTGAACGGAATGGACAGTGTCTTGAAAGGAGGGTATAAGATGAACATCAACAAAAGCAAAACGAGGAGAAATGGAATGTAGTAGAATTAAGTCGGGTGATGCTGTGGGAATTGTATTAGGAAATGAGACACTTAAATTAGTAAAGGAGTTTTGCTATTTGGGGAGCAAAATAACTGATGATGGTCGAAGTAGAGAGGATATAAAATGTAGACTGGCAATGGCAAGGAAGCCGTTTCTGAAGAAGAGAAATTTGTTAACATTTAAGTGTCAGGAAGTCGTTTCTGAAAGTATTTGTATGGAGTGTAGCCACGTATGGAAGTGAAACATGGACGATAAATAGTTTGGACAAGAAGAGAATAGAAGCTTTCGAAATGTGGTGCTACAGAAGAATGCTGAAGATTAGATGGGTAGATCACATAACTAATGAGAAGGTATTGAATAGAATTGAGGAGAAGAGAAGTTTGTGGCACAACTTGACTAGAAGAAGGGATCGGTTGTTAGGACATGTTCTGAGGCATCAAGGGATCACAAATTTAGCATTGGAGGGTAGCGTGGAGAGTAAAAATCGTAGAGGGAGACCAAGAGATGAGTACACTAAGCAGATTCAGAAGGATGTAGGCTGCAGTAGGTACTGAGAGATGAAGAAGCTTGCACAGGATAGAGTGGAATGGAGAGCTGCATCAAAGCAGTCTCAGGACTGAAGACCACAACAACAACAACAGCCCGTTCCTATAATTAGCCGTGGCTCCACAATATGCTACCGTCTTCAACAACAGCAGCAGTTCCAGCAACACAGTTTCGTCGTATGCACAGCACAGAAGTAAGACTGTTCATTGGTAGAAAGCATTAACGGCTAACCCATCAGCACAACTGAATGTGATTTGATTGATAAGATTTATTTAAATAATAATCAGTTAAAGCCGGCGGGAGTGGCCGAGCGGTTCTAGGCGCTACAGTCTGGAACCGCGCGACCGCTACGGTCGCATGTTCGAATCCTGCCTCGGGCATGGATGTGTGTGTTGTCCTTAGGTTAGTTAGGTTTAAGTAGTTCTAAGTTTTAGGGGACTGATGACCTCAGAAGTTAAGTCCCACAGTGCTCGGCGCCATTTTTGAATCAGTTAAACTCAGGGCGATTGTGTCCTCATTGCCCCCAAATATTGTTACCAAGCAGGATCCTTGCTCCTTTTTTTCCCTAATATGCTGAGTGTCATAAGAAACAAATTGTATAGTTACAGCCAGTTTATTAATGAATAATTTCTCTTTTAAGAATTTTAGGCTCAGTCTACTTTCAATTCACTGTTGTGTAACAGAGGTTTCAGTATATGACTAAAGTAAAGCACTTTCATTTTTCAAGTTTGAAAATCAATCACTGAAAAATTCCAAATCTACAGAAATACACAAATTAAGAGTACGGAAGTTTTATTTATTTTACATGTAGCTTGGAGCACATGGCTGTTTGGTTTGGTACGTATTCTAGTATTTAATTCTGTTTCAGTCAGTAAAAAAGGCTCAGTTGTTCAGACAATAATATGAAACCCAATTTGCAAAATAAGTAACGGCAAAGTAAAAAGAGCTTGCTTTTTTTTTTAAATTTCTTTGAAGTTATGCTGAGGTCACTGAAAGTCATTGTTCACGTAACGAAGTTCAGCACTAACATACAGTTTAACTGCATATTTTCAAATCATTACTCAATTGCCTTTTCCAAAATGTAATGCCATACATAACGTAAGAATGACTCCTCAGTTTTCTTTATCATTACATACTCACATAAAATTAGTGTCAAAAAAAATAAAAAAATAAATAAAAACGTGGCAACCTTTAGTTGCCACGTCAGTGTTTGATAACACATGTTTTGCTTTCCCATCATCTCGTACAGGATTTTGGATGTAAGTTGCCCTAGTGGGCTGGCGACCGTTAATTACTTCCTTCTCGTTCGTTAGTGTAACTTTTGGATTCATGATAAGTGGTACCCCTTTCTGTCCAGTGGTGTTCGTGAGTGAATGCACAAAATAACTTTCGTTTTCCAAATTATAGCCCTGTTCGGTTTAATTACTTTTTATTTTTAGGAGACTTTCCATCAGAAGGGTCGGTTGTACACTTTCCTCCTACTTACCGGTATCACTTCTTCGGGAAAGATAGCCTCATACAATTAGAAAAAAATCCATTAGGCATACACGCGATCCACGGTCATATTTTATATCGCAAGCAGGATAGGCCGATTGGTAAGAGGGAGGTTACAAACTTTTCTATAAGTAAGAAAAGGAGATATAGGATTTGTTATAATTCTTTGTTGAAAACGAAGTACATGTTCACGGTTAAGTTCCAGAGCTTACAACAGCTCTACATTTATTGGTACCTTGAATGCAAATGCACCGCATTTATCATTGTACATAGCCACAGTGTACTTTTGATGTTTCACAATTGAAGCTTTTCCTTTTCTTATCACAAATAAGAATTTTGACGTTGTTTTAAATTTTGCATGAACAGTAAAAGTCAACTTGTGAGATTGCATACTGAGATACGTCCATGAATTTTACCAAATATAACATAAAGGCACTAGAACTACTAACTATGGCCATCAAGAGTTTCGAAAATACTTCTCCGCATTTTTTAATTTTATTTTATTTTATTTTATTTTTATTTTCATTTTTTTTTAATTTAATTTAATTTAATTATTTTTTTTTTTTTTTTTTGCAAGAACTAAATCACATAGTCATGTAGTCCAGTATTACAGAGATGTGAAAACCATTTGGACTTCTTGCACACAGCTGATTACGCTATAAGAAAGTTTATTTTGTCAGTTGAAATTCCTTTTTACATTTTTGGCTATATATTAAATAATCTAGCGCCATGATCGGCAGTGTTCATAGTTACACTCTGTGGTACACACTATCTAATAAGTGAACAAAACAATCATTGATCTGTTTAGATTGCACAAAGAGATTCCGTTATCATGATACACAATATCCGGGGATGATCGTAAGGGGTAGGGCCAGTTTGACAGGAGGAACCATTCTCCGGCAACGAAGGTTGAGAAGCCAAATCTGGATGGTGGTAACTCTGGCAGTGCAATAGGAAAACATATAGATCTCTGTTTGTGTAACGTAAAATACGTTGACTTATCATGTAGACGGATGATGATACACTAGGGTAAACTAAACGACGAAATTGTAGCTCTACATCCTGAAGGCTCTTAACTTCAAGG